>NC_039479.1:10811296-11116519 GCF_003590095.1 Trichoplusia ni
TATTCGTTAGATGCTCTTAGACATCCAGATTTATTCTCCATTCATTTATTAGTAACATGGCCGGGACTGAACCTAGGCACTCGTAGGTGATAACCATTTGTTTTAATAAGCAATAAACCCAATGCTCACGCCGCTAATTACACAGCCACATTGTAACAGCATGGCGTTGCTCGAACAAACGATTTTCAACTTTATAACACCGTAGTTTAGTTTGGGTATCAATTAGCAAATTTCTGTCTGGTGTTTTGCTTTATGAGAAAACGATCTGGTGTATACTGATGATAGTTTTAGTAGATTGTCTGAAGATATTCTGTGAGGGTAAAACCCCTTCACATAAAAAATACTTAGTATACATGAATGAAACATTATGTAGAGCCTAGGTACTTAAAGCTAGGTACTTAAGCCTAGGTACTAAAGGACTATGGTAGATGATGATGTATGGCAGGACGCAGGATCCTGATACATATAGTGTATTGTGAAGTCTCCTTCTCCCTTTACAGCATCAGCTCTACTTTGAAAACCTATACCTAGCTTTGGACTGATAATTTACTTTCAATTTAACGTCCTTAAATTTAGCTAGGTATCATACTAATTTATAGTATTTAGCTTCTACAATATATAAAACTAGTTTCGTTGTAACCCGTCTATTAATAAGGTTCAAACTGAAGATATACCGTGTTTCTGAGGCATTTGTTTTTGAAAATCAAATTTTTGCATTTTTTCTTCACATCTTCGTCAGACAATTTATCAGTACGTGAAGAAATATTGTTTTCTTTCAACATGTCTGATCATTTTAATATAACTTACTTAGTATAAATATTGTTCATTATTTTCCATCTTATCTATTGTGACGCTGTGTGATTCAAGATATGTTCGTATCGTCTCGTGTGTTTCCACTTCGCCGAAGACCCCTGGCTTCATTATTGACTCCCCCACGCATCCCTGATCACCCCCACGCACACCGAAGGTAAGTCCATAAACTACGTTACGAGGAATTGAAATGACTTTTTTGATCGCATCCGATCAGTTTTGACGATTGGAGTTTTTTTGATAGAACTAAACAAATCTCTTTTCAATTTAAATTCAACGTACTGACTATTGAGAATTCTATTCTTAACTTTTGGACGTTGAAAATTTTGATGTCACATAGTCTGCCTTAAACCAGGTTCATTTGAACCTGATGGCAGGTAGATAATGTCACATTCTTTCAGATAACATGGCACATTATACATACATACATGATCATCGTCATTATCTGCCCGTTGTACCACACGGGTCCAAGGTATGCCAAGCGAAAACAGTCGGCACCTTTAAACACAAGAGCAAAAAACTGTCTTCAGTCGCGACATATTATATGGCTCGCCCCAATCTTCCCCCGGGCGTCACCCCTTGTGTATCCACCTTATCAACATTCTAATTTTTAGGGAGCTGTGATGCCCCAGGACTCTAACTAAGCGTTAATAGATAATTAAGCTTTCCTAAGATGGTACCAAAGGGGACTGTTTTGATAGTCACAGTTGAGTAATTGAGCGATCGATTTATTTTAAGTTTTAAAGTTATAAGGATAGGGTGCATTTATTGTTGTTTTTTTTTTTAGCAAGATTCTTATCCCTATTTGGTTCATTGTGGGTTGTTTTTTTTCTTTCTCATCGTGTCTATATCTCATCTCGCTTATTAAGGCTTTTGGTTAACAACCGTTAACCTGTGTTAGTCAAAATCATGGAATGTTTTCCTTTATTTTGAAAATCGTTTTCTTTTTAGTCTGTTTTAACTTTCATTACGAAATTATTGTTTTCTGAACCTATGTCAGCCTTTTAATCTAATTCCTGTACTTATAACAACTAGAAACTTTATTCCGAGATATAAATTTAAATTTCTATCGCACCTCACTTTCCAAAACCAAAAAAGCTCTTAGAATTAATTCAACTTTCCTTCTTACCAATAAATAAAAAGTGTAAGTGGTATGCACTAGCGCAGGTCCTAGCTAGGTAACAATATAGTGAGGCAGTTACAATCGGCGGTACAAGGGCCGGCCGTCTCAATTATTCATGTGTTTGCACCTTGGAACGCGCCGCGCGAACTGATGATGCCACTCTGATACGGGCTCAGAACAGATACGTTGCAGAGGGGTATCCAATGTAATGAGTGTGAGATTAAGTGCCTGGATGCAAGTTGTTTTAGTACATGGTAGGTTATAAAAAACATATCTACAAATACTTTGCCGAAATTGTTATCTTGCACTTGTTTACTTTTCAAGGTGATAAATGTTGTAATGTTTTACTTTTTATTGGATATTCGTTATAAGGCGAAACTTTGGTCTTATTATTTGTTGGTACATGGGGTAACACACTACCAGCGTGTATTACATATCAAATACCTTGGTGATGTCTGATGACCATTAAAAATCAATATTTTAAAATGAAACTACTTTTACGGATTTTGTCGCGGTTTAATTTTAGATTTTAGTATTTATTTTATTATTTTTGCAAAAGTTTCGAAACGTCGGGAACTAAAATCTAAAATTAAACCGCGAAAAAATCCGTAAAAGTAGTTTCATTTCAATGTCTAACATTCGCGTAAACCTAAGAAATCAATATTTTGAGTTTAAAAAGAATATAATTTTGGATTTGACTTCTTATAATGATGACAAAAATTACTGAAATCCTAAATGCAGAAAATGAAAATATTAACATCTTGTTATTTTTCATTTGAATTCATGTCATCTGTTTCATGCAGACTTGATCTTTGACAAAATAAAACAAAGATTTATAATGCTGTAGCGTTTTTGTTCAATAAAAACGGAGTGGTGGACAAATCGAATTGTATTTTTAATTAAGAAAAAAGACGAAGTCTTAACGGGCAGGCTTGTGTACTTACGGCTTATTTGTAACATTGCGCTAGTATTTTACTGAGTGGTAGGTAGGGCATCTAGTTAAAGGAAATATTAGGCATTTTTTTTTATAAAAGCATATTTGCCTTAATTCATTTTTCCATTTATACAATTGACTATGATATTTAATAATTGTGTCGCGGCCTTTTCACAAACATTCAAATCACAAGAAAAAAGACAGAGCAATCGAGGTTTACATAAAAACCTGTCCTGTGAGATGGAACCTGCAACACGTTGCGCACCGTGGGTTTGACGTGGTGACCTTTACCACTCAGACAGCCGTGCAGACGCCTCACTGGCCACTACCCAAAAACGAAAGGTTTTAGCATTGATAACTACATTGACGCTCGTTGCAATCACTGAATCTCCGACACATCTCAACTATTCTTATGTCGTACTTATGTAAGGGTAGTAAGAACTGGGATTCTTGACAACTTACGTTTCTCCAAACATTGTTGAAGAGCTTTGATTACGTTCATATTTTATCAAAACTAAATTGGAAGGCGCCTTTTCAAAATACTGCAAAAAAGGCCTTCAAAAAACTTTGAACCGATATTTTACACAACCTTTACCTTGCTTTCACCCTTACTTTCTATCTGAGATAAAACAAATGTATTGCAGTTATGTCTGCTTCAATAAGCTTGAGATATGGATTGGCCCCCGCGACTTTCAATATCGCATGAACTTTGAACCAATGCATCGATTTTGATAGGGATTCGGAAGATGAATCTGCGGGCTATTCGCTCGGCGCTGTGGTTTAAGAATTCACTTTTAAAACCGGGCTCCGATTAAATACTAGTTATGACATTAAACATAGTCCGGTCGTATTTAGATACTTCTGGGCATATGAACAACTTTCCATGAAAGTACGAACCTAATAATAAATATTTCAGCATAGGAAATTGTCACCAACTGGTCAAGTAGTCGCTTATAGTTAAGCACAAAACCTGAAACTATTTGAATTGTGACCTGGAGTTCATCAAAACACAGTATCTAATATAAAAATTCTCGTGTCACGGGTGAACGTAATTGAACTCCTCCTAAACGGCTCGACGGATTTCTCATTACATTTTGTGTGCTTATTGTGTAGCTCTAGGAATACATTTTTTTATGAGTTCTAGACTCCTTTTTATAGCAAAAAAAAACGATTGATGAGACGGCTAGTACTTCTATAGGTTAAATAGAAAATTAAGTTATAGATACGAGTATAGATAAGAGTTGAAATAACATAACATAGTAAACAGCTCAATTGCGGAGAAATAGATCTTATACAAACTTAGCAACATTTACATATATTTTATCTTCCTTATTTACCCCATTTGCGCAGTAAATAACCTAATTGTCACTTCATCATTCATTTTCTGTAAAGTTCTCTCGTTAAGTTCAGCTTAAGGTGTTTCTGTTACCCAAATAACTTTGCTAATAAGATTGTGTGGGTAAGCGAAGTATTATGTGCTATTGTAATTGTAATCGTTTCCTTATTTCGTGGGATCGTTTTATTTGTCTTTAACCATGCTTGCAGATCGACTGGGGAATGTAGGTATAAGTACATTACATTATATAATATTGCATCATGATTGAGAGTATTTTCTACTTAAAACTCATAGGGTAAGTGAATAATTTTATTTAATTCATCTTTTCAATATCTAGACGTAAAAAATCGACAATTATGAACTATTTTTTTGTTACGTTACACAAATGAGAAGAATCAGAAACTGAATTTACACGTTTCCCACATTAACATGCGTGAAATTTGACTATGTATAAAAAATACCTTTGTTTATATAAGAACCAGTTAAATTTGAAGTTCTCGTCAATTATTTACAGAACAGTATCCGAGTTTCGTAAAGCTTTTGAAATTTGAATTCCCAATGTGTTAAGTCGGGAAGATTGAGAAATGATTCAATAATTATTAGCTTAACGCCTTTGAAGTAACACAGGACAGACTTCTTGGTGAGGACTTGAGTGTTGGCAGGTTGCCACCAGTGCGGGACTGCTAATCCCTTTCTTAGCACACCGGGAGTCCGAGAGGAAAAAGAGGCAAGTGTTCCAGGGATGGAGGTTGTGTCCCCAAGAGTTACAGCCTTCTAAAAACAATTTTGTCAGACAAGAAAAAAAAATTACAGCCAAAGCACATGACTAGATTTATTAAGCCAATGTAAGACCCTTTTGCTGGACGGAGAAGAAAGCTTAAATAATATTTAATAACATTACACTAAAGATGACTTTATTAGCGTTTCATGAGTATTGTTGAATAATAATAGGATGCCGGTGTACAAACTGCAAAATGATAACATTAACATAAAGTTTACACCGACAAGAGTAACAATGTGACATTTTGCACTTGGACATCTGAATGAAGAAAAACTTCCGGCGGAAACCTTAATTAAATATCTTCATTGCTTCGATAGTTTGCTATACAGGCAAGACGAAAATCCAGCAGAAAAGCCGTAAATCATAAGCATCTATGTTTCCAAGGTTGGGGTTACCTTGGGTGGCTCAGAATAGTTGCCCCTTCAACTTCAATGTTCCGGATTTGCCTGCGCCGACTTTATCTACCGAAATGATAAAATCGATCAAATCTTCAATGACAATTAATTCTGCTGTTATAAATATTCAAGTCAGAAGACCTTCCTTGTACGTTGATTTCAATTATAAACGAAGGAAACGTACACAATTCGCACCCTTGGCTTTTCTGCGAGGACTGGCGACGTTTTTGCCTCTGCGGCATCCACGGTGCGATGGGAAAACGACTTACTTCGCATAGGGGGTAAAGTCGGATATTGACTGAGCAGGGTACGGGGGATGCTGCGCCTCTGTATGTATTATAAATTGGTTTAGAGCGGCGCGGGGAGTCGTCGGTCGCTCGCTCGATACCGGCCAGTCGCGAGACAGAGCCGAGAGCGTTCGCTTCGCTATCACCTCGATTTACGAAACGAAAATAAAAATAAACCCCTATTGTGGACCTCGGGGTGTACTAGTGTTGTGACCATGTTAGTTGGTGTGTGATATTGACATGTTGGATTGTTAGCTGTTTTAGTTACACACAGTATTTCGTTTCGAAGGTAAAGTGGGTATAAACAGATGATCCCATAAGGTTTGATGTCTCGGCGCTCGTTTAATTACTGCGTATGATTATTGCGTGCGTTTTCGCTGAAAATGCGGCGCTTGTGCCAATATGGTTTGGCGTGCGGAAGCTTGCCGGCGCGTGCTTGAGTCGATATCGCAGTCACAACCCTCAAAAGGTTGCCAAAATTCTTTAAAATCAGATATATATTTATAGAATGTTGTTCTTTTATGATCTAAATTAAGAACATTCCGTTATTAATTGCAAAAGGAAGGGTGGAAAATGAAAATTTGAATGTAGATTTTATCTGGAACATGGATGCGCGATGTCGTTTTGGGAATTTAATTACGTTTAATAAAAAGATCCGATTATGAATAGACAGAGATGAACATCATTAGGGGGTTACCTAGTCGTATTGAATCGAATTTCTGTAATATTTTTGGTAGAGGCGTACGTTACGGTATCAATAAATCGATACTTTCGGGATGCTGCGATTATCTTTACTATGGAACGCAAAATAGTATTAGTTAGTAGGTAGGTATGTGTTAAAATGGTTACGGAATTTTGAAGTATATTTGTGCTTGCTACTGATTAGTTATGGAACTACGAACTACGTACTTACGTAGTTCTTGATAGGAAGTTACTTCCGTTTAATAAGTCTCTTTCAGTTATGGTTTAAAGACAGGTCTGAGAATTTATGTTTTCCATCTCACAGTTTTTTTATTACCTCGTTTGGTTTTGGCTTTTAAATACCAATGTGGGTATTAATTTCTCAGTTCTAGGCGAATTTCAGGTTTGAATATGACGACTTTACGAATGATTGAGTTTCTTTTTTAACGCTTTTGATGCTTTTGCCGATGTAGGTCAGTCTTAAGGGGTTATTTTGCCCTATTGTATTTAGACGTTATTCTGTGCATACTTAGATAGATTTATGTAAACTTAGGTAGATAAGTAATGCTATGCAATAAGAACTTAGTTAAATTTAACTGATGGGAACTGTTCAGACCGAAATGATTATTTGAGTATTTTTAGTTTTGTTTTTTATAATTTTCCATAGGTTTGCTATTCACTGTGTTTCTCATTTTGACTTCTAAGTTCATCGTTAAAGATATAGTACGAGTGTAGTATTTTAATTCTGTCTCTACTAAAATATGTGAGTTCCACGACAGCCGGCGTTAACCTTAACAGTGTGGAAGGTTTTCGAACTCACGACCGGTGACCCAGTTGGCGCAGTTGTTAGGTGCTCGGCTCGCAGACTTGCATGTGGTGTTCATGCCTTGTGGGGTAAGCAGTTAGGAAAAATAGCATGGGACTGGATTAGTTGTTGGTTATCAAGTTTATTTTATAAGGTAAATGTATTTTTTGACTTAATAAGCTTATAGATGTGGGTACTTCAATATTTTTTCTGTTTTTTTTCATTATGATCGCCGCGTATCTTGAGATTGCATTGTAGGTTGTGTAAGGTCAGTTGAATAAAAAAAAACAAATAAGAAGTTGCAGATATGCTTAGTTTTGAGACAGTATATCTAAGTCATGATGTGCTCTATAAATAATTCTGATTTATCAAGAACATTTTAATGATCATTAAAAATTGTTCATTCTTTAGTCATCCACGAATCTTTACGTTGAATTAAAATAAGACCAAATTATTAATGTAACCTCCATAATTAATAAAAACTAATTAAACCAAATTATTTATCTGCCAATATATTGAAATCTACAAAATTTGACAACAAATACATTTTTTAAAAATCAAATAACAAATTCCTAAATCCAGAGAAAGCTGCACTGTGCCAATCGTGTCCTGAGGATAGGTGGACGAGGTCACCGACCCTTCATTGAGACCGCATCGTTTTCTTAGGGTCATTGTAAATGCGCGGCGAGTGCTACAGATGTCACGAGGGATTCGTGACAAACATCATGCATATGAATTCAATATAATGTTATCGAATAAACTTCTTAAAGTTGTTCATTATTGTTAGGACTTAGATCTCTTTACGAGGTATTTGTTCTTCTAGAAGCTTTGTTGGCACCGACAACGTACTAGTAGAGTTTTAAGTTATTAAAATGATGTTGTACGAGTAAAATTTGAAACGTCAAATTTTGTAAGAGTTTGTATGTGTATGTTTGTGATCTCTTCACACCCAAGTAGGTGGACCGATTTCTATGAAATTTGTTATGGAGAAAGCTGACATCTTGGATAATCATTTATTAATTTTTACCCGACTTCTTTAAGAAGGGTATTGTTTTTGGTTTAATCGAGAGCACACCTTGTCTGATCACACTAGCCGTGAACGTGAACAATACATGTACATCTTTTAAATGCTTTATTTTTTCAAGTAAGACCAGTCTCTACACCATTTGACAGACTCTTCTTGAAAATCATTCGCTAAACCAAAAGCAACAAACATTATCCAAACGCAAAGATCCCTCTAACCGGTAGATAACGACTAACGAGTAACGCACTTCACCCGTAATACTTCGCCAATTTGCAGCAACCGGGGTTTTCCCTGTGATCCCTCATACCCTGGACCCTACATCCTACAGTGAGGTGTCGTATCCTTAATTAGGTGTCCGTCCCGAGTTGATCTAAGTCCGGTCCGATGTCCAACCTCTTTGGTGTCAGCAGTACCTTGTTTCCGTAGAACAAACAAATGCCCCGGACTTTCGTTATTGGTTTTAAGCTTAAAGGGAAAGAGATTTTATTGCAAATGACTTTCTGTGAAAGGGTGGAGAAATTTTACGGTTATTTTGATAGGAGATGGTCTTTGTTTTATATTTTGCCTCTGTTTTGAAGTACGGTAAGATTAATTAGCTATTCAGGACGTTTTGAAGTGTTTATTTATTGGTTGTATCTTTTTATCTTATTGGTGACTTATATACGACACTTATCATTTGATACATTTGTATATTATCTCATTAAGAGACAAAAACCCTATGAACGAAATGGGCTATCTTTTAAAACTTACATAGGCATAGGCGTAGGTAGGTTTTACATGTAATATACAGTGAATATTGCTGAACATTAAAATTGTGTAATTCCAAATTGAGCTCAGAATTCGCAACCCCACATAAAATGATCAAAAACAATGCTAAATTCGTCCCTAATTTCGTATTTCAGAATTCCAACGTCATTCACGAGTTCGGTCCGTTTGACCATTGAGTTGAACAGTGGCTGTACTCGATGGGTTATCAACCTGTCAGTACTCGTGCACATTTCTGATCTCTAACCCGACACGTTGGCGGCACGTGTCTAAAAAGAGGCTTGAATTTCATAGCTTAACACTTTTTACTATAAGTTGGTAGTAAAAACTATTAAACTGGTTTTATTTTTGTATTGTATAAAGTCTTCTTGGTGAGTTTTTTTAATTAAAATCAAATGTGAAAGAAACTGTAATTGCTTTTGTAGTTTCAATTTAAAGTTCGAATATCTTTAACAGTTTTTAATTTCTAAAGTACACAAAAAAGGCATTTTTTGTAAACTAAGCAAAAATATCACGTGATTTAATAAACTACAATTTAAATTTCAACTTAAATTTAAATGTCAGTATAAATTAGAGTTAAATCCACTTTAAAAATGTTTTAAAGATAGCGATCTTTAGACTTGTCACAACGTACTTAAGTTATTAATTAAATAGTAATTACGCTAAGTACGCAATTCATTAAAAGCTAAGGAACAACGATTTAAAACTGTCACGAGATATTATTTTGAGAGGCAAATAAAATGAGACCTATTTTGTTGTAAACGTTTTCAATTTAATAAGAAACAATTTTCAGTTTTCTTTAGTAAAAGGTAAAACTACGTTACTAGAATAATAAGGTTTTATTTTTAGCCTTTTCTTACTTAGAATTTTCAGTCCTCTTTTTACAGACAGTTTTATAGACTGCAATAAATATAACAGCTAATGATGATGAAACCCTAATTTCAACTTACAATTATTTCACCTTCATCACGCGTCTATTACCTAAGAACACTTTACATTCACGATACAACCCTAAACAGCTAGGACAAAGCACTCATAATTCCTCCACCCAATTCGGTTGCATAAATTGTAAGGAAAATCACGCGTCAACCCTCCGCTGCCGGCGCCCCTCTGCTTGTTGGCCGCGCGCCTACTTTTCCCCGACCTTGCAGCGCTCGAGACGAATCCGCTTCCTCGCTACTGCATGCCCACATCCCCCTCTAGGGTTGTCTAATTAGAGATAGGTTTTTTTTTCATTTGGAATACTTTTTTTCTTTCGGTTTTTAATGAATAGCTACTATACTAGGTACTTGAAAGAGAGATAACTGCCATGTTTGGAGGTGAATGAGATCCTCATTGTTTGTCTGATATCACGAAAATAATTTTATGTTCTAAGATAATGAGTGTCTCACGTTATAGAAACCATTTCTTTACTGTTCATACCAATGTCCATACCCAAATATTTACACCTGCTTGTCAATTGGCAGACATAAGTTGAACGAATAAATCAAAATTAGACTCAACTATAGTATTACAAAACCAAATCGGCACATTCATGATGTAACGTTACACTTCAAACCTAAACACACAACTACCGAATCCACAGCTAATATTTAATTTCAGCAATTACCTGGCAAGTGGCAACCCTACGTAGAGGTTAACGAACAGACAGGCTAGGGGAGGCTTGGCGCATGCGTACTGCAGTGTTTTGGATCCCATCTTGCGCTAAAGTTACGTATATTTTTATGCTACTATTTTTCTACGCAATGTCGGATGTTTTTAGACTTCGTAGGCAAATATAGAAAGGTCAAGCTTGTTAGGACTAGGTCTAGGTTTGTGACCTCATTTTGATATAGCTTTGGAAAATATCTGCCGCTGATATTAACTAAAGAAACCCTTGTTATAGACGGAGAAAGGTTTATTTCATTTAAATATTTCTGGATAAAGAAATATTTTTCAACCCGAACCCACACCAATTTTAAAGTGTACCAGGTTCGATCCCAACAAAGGTTGGGATTTTGATCCTACTGTGACTTTTTGAAATCTATATGCGCTTTCTACTTAAACGATACGATAACTGTCCTCAGATTCACAGCAATACTTTAATTAGCAATTGAAAAAGAAAATGGAATCATAAGAGATTTCCAAAAATATCGGGTACATTTTTTATCGCATAAAAAAATTGAAATCTCGCTTGACGTCACCTACCTATAACTTTTTACTGAGAAGTGACGTCACTATCCCTCAAATCCATATTTTACCACCTTTGATGGTTCTTATTTTGTAGTTTTTTCTAATATTTGTCCTTTATTATTAAGTTAATTATTCTAGACAGTCTGATGAGGACATCGCACACAAAAGATAAATCTGAGATGATATTATTGCACAACAATTTCACATTCTTTCATCAAGTTTCAAAACTATTATATTAAAAAAAGAGCAACCCATCCAAATTATAAAGGTTTTCTACGAATCGGACCTTAACGTGTAAAAAGTGGGTATTTCCAAAATAAAGGAATATTTCGCTGAGCTCTCAAATGGGATGGGTTGGCAGTCTTCGAAGGCGCGTCGAATTAACTTATTATCCTCTATTAACCGGGAGTAATCTGTTTGAATACAGCCAAATTATTCATGTTGGAGTGTTCTGTTTTATTTTTAAGTCGAAGTTTGAATACATCATGACTAAATCTAGTCAAATACGTGGGACGAGCGTGGCTAGAAGTAGCAACATATATTGAGTTCTAGAAGAGAAAGCGGACAACTTTGTCCAGCCGTGGGATTTAAAACCGGCTATACTATATAAAAAAGTCGAAGTTCAGACTTTATAGTCCCACTATGGGTCCACTATCACGTCTTCAAGTTATATTCAAATGGTTTTGGAAGCGTGACAGCACAATACACGGTATAGAGCGACATCCCTCTTCGACCTCCTCAGTAATACTGCACTAAGACGTGGTGGTAGACCCATAGGTGATCTCTTCTATTGGTTACTTTCGTGGATAGGTTTGCTGAAGCAATGATGATGATTTTTGAAGTGCTCGGTGTTCAATCATTAAGGCAAGGGTTTAGGTAAAAATATGAATGCATGAGTTAAATTTCAAACCATCTTCCCCAGGAAAGATACAATGTGTTGATGTAGTCACGTTAATATTATTATTTTTTCAATTTTGCAGTGGGGTTAGGTATTTTCAAATCTGAAAACAAAAAAAAAAATATTAAAAATAATTCAAGTCTGAAAGCCTCAAAACCTCTTAAATATTTCACTGACCAAGTACCTACATAATTAAACAGCACATTATCTCCGGCTTTTTCAATAAACACGGTGTTATTTAACAGCAGTTTCATGAATAAAGGACCTAATATAAAACGTCGAAAACAAAAGTTCTTTCGATCCCTAAAAAAGTAAAAATAGGGTGTCGACACCGCCCTATGATTTCGACACCGGGTTTTTCTTTGAAACCCAAAAATACTCATTATACAATCATTAGGGGTACTTATTTACCGGTGAGGGAACAAAAATGTATATTTTTTTCTTATATTTTGATTGTTTAAATGCAGTATCGTGACTAGAATAGATTTGGTTGAAGGTTCATCAATCATACGGTAGTAAATATAGTGAAGATTCTGAGTCTGTAGGAGATATAATAGACTGATTATCTGGGGTATTTTTATTGCTTGGCTGTACAACGTTAAAGCTCGAATAGAAAAAAAAGCTACGATGACTTTATTATTTAACTTAATAAAAATATTTTATTAAGTTAAATTTAAAGATAGTTATTCGCTCTCATAAGGTATAAAATTGGATACAAAAAAAAAATCCTCGGTCAGACAGATTTAAAAAAAAATATTGAATAGGTACGTTCCATATTATCTCATAAGCAAGAAAATAAGGTGATACGGTGAAATTGAATCTTGTATGTGCTCAGCAATTACCAGTACGCTTTTTACTTGCAGGTGCTGTTATTAACCCCCACTACCACACATTTCATCATCTTTTTTTACTTTTAATCTTCCTAATTTTTTTAATGATGTGATAAGGGCGGACTAAACAATTTTTCGAATAAAATAATTCTGACTTAAAGACTAACCATATGAGAGTATCTATATATAGCGCCATAGCCATGTATTATACCTGTTTCGTTTTTAAGGTAAAGTAGTTCCAAGTATCAAGATTAACTTGAAAGTTTCAAATTAATTCCTTTACCGAGCGAACAAGTTAACTAAGCCATACATATCAAAGGCTACGCGAATACCTCAAGCTACAAAGTCGTGCCTTATCAAGTCGCTCGGCTGTTTGTGTCGGACGACGCGGACGACACGCCGACATTTGTATACGTGTCGTACGACAACACTCCACGTATTGCTACACATTTGTCGTGTTGTAGAAGTTTGGTGATAATTTTGGTTGGATGCGAAGAAACTGAATATTGTTAGGTAAGTATACTTTTCTAAAGGTTTTGAGAAAACTAATCCTGTTTAGATTTTTATGTTTTAGTTTCTGGGTATGGTCTGTTTAAAATCGTTACATATGTAGGTTATTGCGACAACTTTCATTAAGCGTATTCATAAGTTTTTAGTTAGTAACGGTCTTCTCAACGTATTTATCGGGATAGCCCGACTAGTTTCAGACCCAACCAAATATAAGTTCATGCTTTATCAGCTCATGATTAAATTACACAGGTATTTTGACTTCTTACATTCCCCATAAAACCTGTCTAAATTGCATTCTCTTTCGTCCTGATGCATCCAAACCTATATTTCCACTTCTGTATAACATTGCTCGAGACATCGAAATCTTAGCACTATTTACTCACTTACACTAACTCTCTATCCCAGACGTAGATACACCTCTTGCATCCCTCACTTAGCCAATACGACGACACATCGACTTGACATGTGGCGTGCGCTAATCTGAGCTCGCAACACCGCGTCGCCTGTCCGGCCACAGTTTGACAACATCACACGGATCACACTCCACTGATCTGCATAAATCAATTGCAATCACTCACTAGTGAGAAGACACTTCCTTAGTAGCCAGTTAGTTTAGACTTTCTTATTGAATGTATTTTATTAGGTCTGTGTTTGATCTGATCGCTGGGACTGTCTTTTGTCGATTTAAAAAAAGACATATCTGTTAATGGAGTTCTTTAGTTAATTAAACATAGTTTAGTTTTAAAGCATTAATTTTTTGACTAGGACATACTTATCATTAAAACTATATGATGCATTTTAGGCTCGAAAGGGTCAAATTTCAGTATTTATTTTCCTTAAATGAAATATCGCTACAAAACCATTTAAATGAACTTTAAAAGTCGGGTAGCAGAACATTTATAAAAAAATAAGATAAATTAACAGAAATTACGTGACATTATTAATTAAGTAAAATTACCCAACTAGTGAGGCCAGTGACGCTTAATAAAATATCTGTGATGTTTACAAAATTGTCATTCTACTCTGCCGTAAATATTTGTGTTTACACACTGCCTCATAGGTTGATGGTCCATCTCATAAAATAACAGGGTTGTTATCCAATGTACATCGGAGGGCTATCTCATTCGATGCGCCGCTGGTAACATTGCTTTATTGCTGGTGTCCTGGAGTTATGGGCACTGGATAAGAAAGAAAATTGTAGCTTATTCTAAAGTTGGGCAAAGGTTAGGGTAGGCTAGGCCAATGATTCTAAAATTGTACCTGAAAAACCGAAATATCTGTCTTAATGTAAAAAAGGCAATTGTGTTCTTAGTTTAAGTTGGGCTTAAACGTTTTGTAGGATTTTTACTGCTTAGAGGCAGTTTTGAAAATGAAATGAAATACAATAAGTCGATTAGTTCCTAAGTACAATTCACAAAATAAAAAAAATCGTTCCGAGATATTTTTTTATAATTTTTTTAATTTCTTAAAAGTCCACAAACTAATCATCTACCCTGTTTACATAAAGGATGTATACATAAATACATCTCATATACGAAACTAGAATATAACCAATACCCGCACCCTTAATATATGCACATATATGAATATGTTATTCCATCTCTGTATAATCCAAGGTTGTTGATAAATTGCGCTAAGGACGGATCGCGAAATTGCACGAAACTCGACGAACGAAGGTAAGAGTTATGTTTAAAAAGTCTTTACCTGAGCCCCATCGATATTGTTGATCAAATTTATAATCGAAATAATTGACTTTTATGGTATAGAGTTAAATTAGGATTGAGACCTCCTTGGTTGTTGTTGAAACGTTTTAAATTGTTATTTATGATTAATCGATTCATCAGCGATGTGAACATTAATTCATTACAAAAATGTTCCGGATGGAAAAAATAAACATGAAGTAGCAAAATTGATCTCGGTAAAGTCACAGAAAAACTTCAATTAAACTATAGGACAGAATTCCATTTAAGATCTTTAATTATTTACAAATTAAAACACAATTCAAAAGTCTAATGGTCGAGAGTGACAGTTACAGTGGCTATCAGATGTTTACCGATTTATCCCGAATTTAGAACATCCTCATTTTTCTAAGTCGGTTCAAAAATAAACGCGCCATTAAACGTATTACGGCAGTGCGTGTTAAATGCGCCTCGGGAATGACCGACGAAGGGTTAATTGTTGCCTTTGTTATTTTTACAAGTTAATGGATTTCCCTGATACCGTATGGTTTTTGTGATCGCTGGGATCAAGTACTCGTGTGGGTCAATTGAAGGTGATTAGCGTTCTGGTTTAGTCTATTAGTAAAGATTTTGAATGCTTTAACAGAAAATATGTCATTGATGGTAAAAAAAAAAACAATTAATGGGATAAGCCAGTGGCAGCATTGCAACTCCCGTACGGCAGGATAAGCAATAACCAACGAAAACCACGTCTTATTAAACTATGAGTGTCCCAGGGTAACGATTTACTGTCTTGGGACCCCCATCAAAATTAATCAGAAGTAGTTTTATGTTCAGAACATTTTCCTCTTCCCTCCACAATAAGAGGGATACAAACAGTAGAGGTATGCTTCACCAGTACACCTGAGAAAACACAACAGAAAGTACGGTAATCTCACTTGCAAAGCACTAAGGATTAAAAAAAGACTATTAGTTTAATATGTCAAGCAAAGGTGACTAGAATAAGTGGCTTTGTAAGCTAATTCTGCTGCTAGTGCCAATGAGTGTGGGGTACCCTTAAAAGACCTTAAAATATAAAATAACAAAATCAAATCAATTTCTACTACCTAGATTCTAAAAAGAAATAACAAATTGAAAGTATTCAAATAAAAAGTAGACAGATGAAACAGGCTTATAAAAACCTCTCCCAATTTAAATCAAGCTTAAAATATTACGAAATAGATCCTTTTTGCCTTAAATCTAAAACTTTAACGATCATGACACCGAGACGGAATATTAATAAATTTCTTTTAGTTTTGACGGATAGCGTGTCTTGTTGTTATTGCCTTGAGGTTTTATTGTCTTAAATTAACTGACAGGTCTTAAAATTATAAAAGAAGGAAAGTTTTGTAACAATAAGTTTAATCCAGACTTATATTTTCAAATGGTTTTGTGAGTTTAAGTTTTTAATTGTCAGCGGTAATCTTTTCAACAAAATAATCCAATAAAATTCTTTCGATTGCAGAATTAAAAAAAAATACCGTACCATTTTTAAAAACTAACAACTAACCTCTAAACTCTCAATTAGACACTAAAACATGTTTATTTTGAGAATTTATTTCTATTAAATTAATTCTAGATCCAAAGAAACTCCTTTTCTGTATTGGACTGCAGTCTTCAATGCTATCAAAATAATCGTTTGCACTCATATCCCGATATTCAGTGTTAGTTCCAAATCCCTTTTCAGTGCTTGCAAATGTATGCACAGTGAAGTTTAACTAGTTCTGTCGCAGCCTGCTACCGCCACTTATCTGACTGTTTGTCTAGACTTTGATACAGACACACGGGAGGTATCCTTGACAATATTTTAAGTGGTAAATATTCTTAGATAGTTACTTGGATGTGGAACAGTTGAGCTTAGGTTATCTTGACCAATGACTACTTTTTAATGTTATAACTTCATGATAAAATATTCTAGTTATTTATTTGATAAGTTTATTATTGGCCTCAATAAATTTCGTTAAACCAATTTAAATAATTTTAGAACATTCAAGTGGTTTTTTACTTAAATAATAATCTAGCTAGTATTAATCTGTAGATCTAAAGATGATCTTTGGACCTCTTTGTGCTAAAGTCCTTTGTTCATTTAAACTGTACTAAAGTATTCTGATTCTAGATTCTGCATTCCTCCATCTTAAACTTTCAGCAAATATCTGTCTACAATAATACAGGTTAGGAGATTTCAATCTGAAGATTCAGGAATTCTATCTAAACCTGTCCTTAATTCCCGAGAATTAGGATCGATGCCGAAGTTTCTAGAATTCTGTACCTATTTACCTGTAATCTACCTACTGCCTGCTCTTACTGGCCGAAGTAACTTCCGAAGATGTAGGTCATCGGATTTCATCAGACTAAGTTGGTAACAATTCTATTACAACTTCCAAACTTCGTTTGGTGATAAACCGTTTCGTTCTTATCGACAATTTGGCCATTCCTCTTTGCTAGGTTTGTTTGGGACTTGTTGTTTTTGTGTTTTTTATAATTGAAATCCTGTAAGGTCACGGCGATGTGCGTTTAAAGAGAGCCTTTTATTTTGAAATTTCTTGTTAAAGTAGTGGGATAGGAAATGCCGAATGCAGCTAAGTAGATAAAAATAACAAGCCCTTAAATATCACGTCTTTTTAACTTACATTTCATTAAATAAAAATAAACTGCAAAAACGAATGAAAATGATCAACTGAACAACTCAATCGCTTCTACATAAGAATGATATTTAGTGACCGCACAACAAGAGTCGTTAATATTAACGTTTAGAAAGTGAAAAGCCTGAAAAAAGTTTACCTACTTCAAACAAACATTTTGATTTGAAAAATCGAGAAATATCTGCAAATTCCGCGGTCAACTCTACAAAACATACAATAGCAACCCTTTACCTCCTAAACTTAGCAACATATTTGAATGCTATTGATGTAATATAATAGTGATATGTTATTACAATGTGAGGCCTTCGGTGTCCGGGGAAGGCCGCGTCGAGATATTATCGACATGTGTCGCCGGCGCCGTGGCGGATGCCTGCTTACGGTCGGGCCACGAAAACAGCGAGGCGGAGTTAAAGGGACGCGGTGTAAGTAACGAGTTTTAGGTTGAGTAATCAAAGGGTAAAAAAGTGCCGGTATCTCATGAACCCAGATAATGTGGTATTTGATTTTTTTTTAAGGTAATGTAATTCTCTTGCTGCTATAACAAATAATAGTAACGATGGGTGTTTAGCTGCGATTGGTTCCACTATAAATTTGATGGATGACATTTGTTTTTTGCATATTGGTTCATCGCGGAATGTTTTAGACGCGGGTCAGACTCGTCATATGAAAAAACACGATTATTAAAATATTTCACAAGAAAAAGTAATAAAATCGTCAAGGCTGAGGACTAGCCGAGGACTCCAGTCTAAAATGTTGCAAAGCAGATTTACACTATTATTTTTCAGATTCTCTCCCTCATGAACCGTGAGTGGCCAGTTCAGTAATAACGAATCCGTTAGCTCGTGCCAAATACATGCAAATAATAAAACATTCCTTTAGCGGAATCGGGGAAAAAGTAGTTTTTCATTTGTCTATGCATATAATTTTCCATGAACAATCACCTGTGTCTGATGGGTATTTGAAAGCTTGCATAAATTAATTTTCATTGCGATTTGAATGACAGAGGATTGAGAGACTTTCTATACATAAAATAAACGGTGAAACGCGATATGTTGATGACTTCTTATTTTTATTTAACAAAAAGCTTTTGCTTGCCGCTTCGCCGGCTGGACGTCGGCTTTAACCAATCAATAATAATTAAATTTTATCGCAATTGGCCTAGCCGTTCTGGCGTGAAGAGTTAACAAACATACACACTCACATATTTTCCATTTATATTATTAGTGTATATAAGCAAACCTTTTAAAGTTAAAGTTATTAATGAAAAGAACACGCTTATACAAACTAAATATAACAACAAAATAATCACTTAAAAATTGTTAGGAACTTTCCGCTGGCCTTGTGGCCTCAACTTGGCTTGGACTGTACTGCCCTGTTAATATGCGACGGAGGCCTACACTGCACAGTAGCCCTGCACTAGAGTCGGATGCATCGCTTGATTAGTTCACCACAAACTGTTCTAGAATACTAATGTTCCACAATGTATGTGTGATAGGAAGAGCCCTCACTTATAAATTCTATTAATGCACAATGCGCCACCGTTGAGAAAAGGTGGACAAAATATTTTTTGTTTCGTTTATTATTAATGAGTAAGGATGATGCGGTGCGTGCGCATTTTTATAATTTCGTTGTTTTTTTTCTTGTGTACACAGTAGCTTATTTTCTTCTAGGCATGATTCGTAGACAACTTAAAGACATGGTTTTAATAATCTTTTTTTGCTTTTTTTGTGAAGTTCTGTATGCGCTCCGGAAGATTAATTTATATGTAGTAGCACGTTTACGCATTAACTTAACATTTTATTATCACCATAATCTACGTAAATTAGTTATTTTACCAATTATTTTTACTAAATAAACCTGTTTAGATTTCGGAAGACTGTTTCTTGTGAGATGACGTCAGATAGAGACGTATGGAAGAAGAAGACATGTTTCGCCGACCCCAAATCATAAATGAGATAAGAGCAGGGGAATGATAATAATATTTCGAAAGATGTAGATTGAACAAAATGGAAAGTTTTTAAATGAAATCCGTTTTAGAAACTAACACCTAGTGCTAACGAAGTATCATCAGTATTACGTTATTAGTTATTACTAAAAGGAACATAATCTAACGTACGATTCTAAAGACAATAGCGTTTCATATTGCATTGTTTTGACACCTCGCCTCGGTCGTCGGTCAGCCGCCGTGGGTGTTATCGAAACCTGATGCGATTCGGAAAACGACGTCCATAAACAACGTGTCAGGTTAATAAGTAATTGCGAAATTCATTTGTAGTATGACTTGATTTGGGATTTTACTCATTGATTTATTGAATAGATTCATGGAATTATAATAAATTTGGAATGTCTAATAAATTAAAGATACAGAAAAATATTACTTACCAAGAACTCTGATACACGAAGCAAGAATGAAGTGTCCATTATTGAATTTGATGACTCACAACTCCAGATTAATACACAAGGTTATAATAACAAATACAATATTAATACAACAAACAGAATAATTTATTATTATTTTCGAGTTATCGCATAAAAACACAAATATTTTTCAATTTACACCCCATACAAAATAAATCTGATAAATCCAAAAAAACATTTTACATCGCCCCTAAAAGTCACCAGCCATAAATAATGAAATCGGGAAAATCGATTATTACACTGCACAGGGGGTCGCACCGTGACTATGGCGACAAAAACATGCGATATGCCACAACAATGCAAGTGCTCAACCCACTGGGTTGAGGGTAATACGTGGATAGAATTTAGGAAAATAAATATTACATTTTGAATAGTATAATGGCGACATATTGTTTTGCTGCTAATCTTTTACAGGTGACTTCACAACACAAAAGGTGACTTAGATTAAAAAAAAAGATTTAGTATCTATATTATTATCTTCGACACTAGGACACGCGTTTATGTGATCCACAAATTCTGGTCCTGAGTTTTCAAAGATCGACAGGTCATTATGGGGAAACAAAGACAGAAGAATTTAAGATTCTTGGCTCTCTTACTGAAAAGTCCATTTCTATGACTTCCAAAGAACACTGTAAAGAGTATATATTATTAAATGATGTAACGGTTTACTCACGCGTATTTATCGGGGTAGCCCGACTAGTTTCGGACCCAACCGGAGTCCTTAATCATGAGCAGACGCGGCGGGATCGCGAGTCGAACTCAAACTAGTCGGGCTACCCCGATAAATACGCGTGAGTAAACCGTTACATCATTTAATAATGAATCAGTCTCACGATAGTTATTATAAAAAGAGTATATATGTGTAGAATATATTATCCTTAAGTCTACTGCCGTAGTTTATCACATTACTTTCTTTCCATTTTCAAAGTTAATATTTTTCACAGTTCAGTTCGATGTACAGTTCGATGTGACTTTTGCCGATCTGACTTTTACAGCTTAGTAATTCTTTCAGAATACTAACCGAATATTTAAGTATGAATCAAAAGCTTTCAGCTGTGCCTGCTACATTAAACATTACTTAGATTTAAAGCACTACTCAAGCTTTTAGAAAAGAATACACAACTACCAAAATTTATTCATTTGAAGTAATGCACAGACGACCTCAGATCAGTGGTAAGTTGCTAGCACTTTGACATTAACAACACCTTTATCACAACGCAGTAAGGTTGATTTTCGTTACCCTAGTAAAGTTGAATGTTATTCAAGCACTTTAGTAAAAGTAAATACATTTTCTGTACGAGTGAGTTGACTACGTTAATGCCGGCTGGATGCATCTCACTTCACAATTCCTTACACGTCAATGCACACATAAGCTTTTGTAAATTTATTTGTAATGTCTTCATTAAACTACTAAAAATGAATGAAAACTAAATCTTATTTTCATTTATATTAAACAGCATATTATTTTAACAAACCACGGTAATATTTTAATAATCCTTCTGAACAAAAAAATGAGCATCTATTTTTAAAACATGTCATTATTAATCTTACCGTACAAAATTTACATCAAATCAAAATCTGTACGGGAATCATTTTTTTCATATTTATTGTATAAAAAACAATATATTTGTATGTCCACAATATGTGTTCAAAAGAATATCGGGGCGTCAGATTTAATACATATCATTTTTTTTTTTAACAGCTTTTTTAACTAACGTAAGTTTTAAGCTGGTTACATCACAATAAATCTAGAAAAATAATCTAATTATAGTAACAAATTGTTGTACTATCTGCACTTAACAGCTTTAAAGTACTTAAATTAAACAGATAAATCTAAGAGCCTTGAAAAGCTAACATATTCGTACGGTCGTTTATTTTAATTTTACCTAAACTCTTGCATTTCATTGTTTAGCAAATGACTGCATGTTTGTGCATAATGTGGCGCTGTAAACATTACAGATATCCGAGTGAAGTGTGTCGACCCCACACACTGCTGTCAAATCAGCAATATTTAGTTTGTATACTGTTAAAATAATTTTATAAAGTTGGCATATTTTTTGTCCACGCTCTGTTGCAAAATGAACACTGTGTAAATTGAGTTATTATTTTTATTTTTGTTGAAAGCCTCCAAAAACCTTTTATATGGCTTTATTAATAACTAATGGAATAGTGTATATTTTGCTGTTGGGTGTATTAAAATTTAATATCGGGATTTTTTACAGCATCAAATACTCATAAAAAATCACGCTCAAAAAGTATTGCATGCCGAAAATTTTAAGCTTTATCAAACAATTATCTGCTGTGGTGATGGTGTGGTTTCTTTGCAATTATATATCGAAATAATAGCTGTTCTGCTTTTGAGTTGGTTACGTAACCGTAGGGTTAAAACGGAGCCCTGTTCCTGGGGCTCCGCTACCCACGTTCATAACCTTCTGACACTGACACTAGACTAGGCTTTATCACATGAACCGTGATATCTAGATGGATGAAGTTTGATTGCTACTGTAACGAAAAACAAATCGGGGTGTAGCAATGGTTGGTACGGTCATAAATTTTATCGGCAACATTTTTTATTGCAATTTTGTATTTATTTAGCTTATTTATTCAATTTCGACGTAGCTTATCTATTCATTTTCACAGAGTCCGTTTTCTATCAGAACACATCTGACAACCACTTTTCAAGATACGTATTTTAGCGCAACCGGTAATCATCGCTGGATAAAAAACAATGCGCTGTGAAAAAAGTTTGCCTACTTGCTCACAGCAGAGGCATAATATGCACCGTCCATGTATATGCACGACAATGGGACCCGTTACCTTGTTAACACTGATCAGTTGAATTAAATTAAGTAGAACTCCGTAGGTGTCTGAACTAGTGAGTCATGTTTAGAACAAACTTAGCATTGTTGCTATGTATGCGCTGTTAATTGTTGCTATCAAAGATTTAATTTACTTGTGACATGACTACATAGCATGTAATTATAATACCTATAAGAGCAATGTACCAGACCAGATCAAGCTGTGTTGATTGCGGATGAGTAGGTTTGGTGCCTGAATGCTTGGCGTATTGTGAAATCAATGAATGATTGAAAAAAGGTTTTATCTCTTCTTTTACGTGGATAATTTATATTTATTTACTATCATTTTCTGTATTTGTATTTTTTATCGTTCATAAGAATAAGATACGAATGAATAAGTATCGGATTGTAGTTCTCTGTCCCATATCCGAAATTGCGACGCGACTTTGAATAATAAATTAAATAGATTTCATTGATTCGTTAGCGTTAGCACTCTAAAAAAGTATGTAAAATCTGAAGACCAGATTTTTATGACTTGTGTAAATACTTGTTAAGCAATATTAGTCTTTAAAGCATTTTATTGCTGTATTTTGCAACTCCAAAATCTTAATTCTATCAAGTACAAGTAGAAGTGATGTGATTACATTTTTTCGCAAGTCAACAAACTGCAAATTATCTTCTTACGAAGCCTTCAGACTCTAAGAACTTCACATACAAGTTATCCAGTGTGTTCGGTGCCAGCATCGCCTGCGATCATTAAGCGACCCTCCTCAATATCTCCGCAATTGTCGTAACAGCCCGCGTGGGACGGTAACTGACCATACTTTAATGCTATCTACTTGTATCATTTTAGAATATTGTCAGGCCTTTTTTACTGACTCAAGATACCAAGGAGTTTTTAAAATTTAAAACTAAACATTCTTCTATTTATGGTAATAATTTTTTGTGACTTTTTTTTTATCAAGTACATATTCCCTAATAAGGAATATGGACTTATTTCTAAAAGGCATTCAGAAAAACGTGTAATTATTTAGTCTACGTACTGATGGTTGAATTTTGAGAAAGTACTTATATCCTTGCGAGATGAAAAAAAGCATTGCCATAAAAATAAAAATAATAAGCTGAAAAATAAATACAAATTAAAAACACACTCTTGTAACAACATCTCCAAACAAAATGCTCATATTTTAGATACACCAAGAGCTTAATGATCAACAAATACAGACAGGGTTAACCGCGCCAGGTATCAAACCCGGGACGTGTCGCGGAATATTTTACAAGTCCAAACAGCCAGAGTTCAGGGGGGGGCGGGAATGTACAGACACTGACAAAACTCTTTAGAGTAAAAGCAAAAAAAAATCAATAACATTTGGAAGCAGTTACGTTGGTAGTCTTGACCTTCGAAAGATAGCAGGAATACATTAGTTATGATTTGCTTGATAAGGAGACAGACAAGAAGATAAGGATAATGGCTTTTTCATCGTAAGTCATGCGTATTTTTATAGGGCATCGATATAGCTTAGTTGGTAAAGAGATAGCGTGTATCCCCAGAAGTCTCATTTTCGAGTCCTGTGTGAATTGTTTTTTTTTCATTCTTATTTCGATAGAACATCGAAATTTGATCGACATGCTCATTTTATGATCATTGTGTAGAACACATACATACATAACACTACTTACAATTGATCTGACATGTCTTTTGACCAATATATCAAACAACTTTTGTTTTTACCTGTACCGTTGGTTACAGTTAGGACTTTAAGGTTACCTAAGGTTCATGGTTACCTGCAGTAAATTGTTTTAAGTCTTTGAAGATGCTTTGAATGTGTAACCAAGTTTTGAGTATTATATCTATACATATGACGTTTTGGATCGTACATTCACTTACCTCGTACATTCGATAACGCATCGCTAATAAAACTCGGCCATTTTAGTTGATAAATAAAAGTCGATAAAAGCTCATAAGGTTCATAATACCATGGCTTGTTGACAAGAAACGTTTATTTCCGAGCAATGTTGAATTGCTCTGATGTATATAAAATCACGGCGCTTGTTGAAAAGGAATTATATTTCAGTACATTTTAATTCTCCAAACATTTCCTAATCAAATATGATGTATAATTTTCTATGAGCCTTAACAACCAGAATATATATACATATGTTAATCTAAATAACGTTATATCCCATTGATGCTTTAAATTTTACACTCTAAAAGTAAATGGGAATCCTACCTGAAAACTAGTCCAAATAATGCAAATATTCCTCTTCTTAAAGTTGAACAAATTGCATAGCACACTCTACATACTCTAATATATCACAAGCTTTCAAAGATACAAAGGCATACATATATATACATAAAGGGTTCCGAACACAGTGTGTCTCAAGGAACGGCATCTATTGGTAACTAATGGTCTCAGATAAGTCAGCATTTGTCATCTCCCAAGCTTCTCCCCTTAGACAGTCTTTGAATGGAAGTCCACCTGAATTAATAGTCTGGATGTAAGGAAATGTTTATGAGAGATATTTGATACATTTTTTTAGATACGGTTATGGGAAAATATGAAAAATTGGGTCGGTGTAATTCTGTCATGTCATATCGGCCTTATTTTAAGGAAACTACATAGTTGAACATGTTGTTCCCTTGCCCATTAATTTGTGTCATATTCGTGTTTTGCGATTGTTTCCAAATTGGTTTAAATTTTTTGTAGGAAACAGCATATTTTGGAATCCGAGGCACCACTGTCTGTCCGACTATCGGTCCGTCCAGTTGTTTTACCTCAATGTCACTCAAATGATTTGAATTTACTTAGCCCTATTTGTACAGAATCCTCAATGTCAATCAAGCTTATTAATCTATACTAATATATAAAGCTGAAGAGTTTGTTTGTTTGTTTGAACGCGCTAATCTCAGGAACTACTGGTCTAAATTGAAAAAATATTTTTGTGTTGAATAGACCATTCATCGAGGAAGTCTTTAGGCTATAAACCATCACGCTGCGACTAATAGGAGCGAAGATACAATGGAAAATATGGAAAAAACAGGGCAGATATAAATTATAACTTATATCTTCTAACCACGCGGACGAAGTCGCGGGCAACAGCTAGTATACCATATAAGAAATATTTCAGGATCACTTCCCGTCACCAACAATTCTTGAAGTAACTTTTGCACATTTGTATTTTGTACCTTAAAATTTTTTGCAAGTATTACAGTCCAATGAAAACGCCTGCCGAAAAACTGATATTGATCAACGATTAACGGTTTATTCGATCGAAGCAAACAAACGTGCAATTTCAACTCTTTGCTAATTGTAAATGCAAGTGCCCGTAACAAATATGTATAGTTGTCCTAAAAAAGGTATGAAATATACTTGACATCTTCAGCTGGTTTACTTCTTGCCTATTTATTGATTTCACTTTGGTTCTCAATTAATTCCTCAATTGGTATATGCGAACTTACGAACACTTCCGAAGCCTTTGAAATAGATTTTTTTTCTGTATCTGTAACAACTAGGAACATATTTTTTCCTCTGCTAGTGACAACTTTTCGGACCTGAACCAGTAACCCTAAGAACAATCGTTTTTTTTTGTAACGTCTAATAAAAGTCTTCCTATTTAATAAAACACACGATATTACGTGGGAAAATAAACTATTCGATATACATGCATATGCATAAGATGGAAACTCGTTTGAATCTCATATGCAATCACCGGATACAGAGCAGTTCCCACGGGCAGGAAGATGTTTGTACGTTTGTGGTCGACAATCATGACAGTGTGACCACAAAGTAACACGATACACTGTAAAATGAACTTTATGGCATCGTAATAAGACTTTGCGAAATAAATGTAAAACTTGAGGTTGAAGTTATGACGTCACTTGTCGAGTTTCGCATCTTTATTAGTATGACGTATTTGTAATATTTTGTGTATAGTGTCGGTTGTTGTTTATGAGGTGTTGTTGCTCGTATAGAAGGTATATGGCTACGGAGGTATTCTAAACAGCTGTTTTAATGTCTACTAGTACGAACTTGCGAGATTTCGCAGCTTTTAATGTTTCATGTTTACCGAGTCTATTTTGATACTAGTTTTACAGTATTGACAACATCATAACATGTGGTCTATGAACCACTAGGTTTTAAAGCTCCCAAATACATAATCAAGTTTCGGATCACGCTGTCATCATCGAAGTTTGAAATATGTTTAGCAAAATATCTGCAATTCACCTACTAGGCTATTTTTAGTGTAACTTGGAAAAATCTGGCTTGGCTTAGTCAAGTCAAGACTAGTCTTGATGAACCCAGAGCAAATCACTCAAAAAAAAAAACTCAAAGCTTAATTAATAGGCTTAATTAAAAGCTTAATAATAATTGTCAGGTACAACTACATAACATTGTTACATACGTGTTTAAATAGTGCACGCCGTACTTGGAATCCGCTCACACAATGAGTTTTTCTCACAACTTATCAGAGCTGACAAAACACTGAGAAATTGCTCATTACCGTGCAATGGTTTGACGACACCACTCCCGGTATCAAACTTTGAACAAGAAATACCGGTGCTAAGTGAATAGTCAATGTTTACACTGGTTTAGGTACCTACTATATGATATAGAATGTTCTGGAATTACGAGAGGTTTAAGAGTGAGAATATTGACTTGGAAATGTTTTCGAACTTAGACGATTATCATAGCTATAAGAAACTTTTTGGTCACGTGGCAACCAGCCACATTGAGATAAACTGGAGTCGGCTTTTTAATGACAAAATGTTGCAACAAAAGCAATCTGTACTACGAAAATGTATGAATTATATTAATTTGAAAATTATAAGTAATTATAAGATTGAAAGTCGTCATAATGATTGTCCTAGGAAAACGTATCTCGGAGGATCAAGGACAAGGACTCTCAAATCATATAAAGCTTTTCCAATTCTATTCCAACCCCTATGTGTTTAAATCATTTTTCACTCGACCCTGTAAAAAGCCTTTCTCGAAAACATTACCATCTAACATTTAACCCTTACATACCACATCGCACTCCGCAGACGCATTGTCTGCTAATTTCCATTTCCCATTAGGTACGTCGCGCACAATCCCACGGGAACTGACTTTTCCTAGTTCAAGACGTTTTTCCCACTTCGCTTCCCATTCGAGAACTATTGTGTTGGATGTCGATGACAGATTGATTGGATTCATTTGTTATTTTTCTGTGTTTCTTTGTATGATTGTTACGTTTCCCTGTTATGTGATTTGCTATGGTTTGGTGAAGAAGTAGAACCTTGTTAATGTTATAGATACAACCTAAATTTATTTACTGTGATAAAAAGAGATCGCGTTTTGTTTCCTTTTTGTCGTCGTGATTTTATAATAAAACCTTTTTGTTATTTGCTGTTAACAATGAAGTGAACAAACAGAAATAAATCAGTCAAAAACAAACTTAAAAACTTTCCACCATATTTTTTCCACTAAAGTATTTAAGATTCAAGACCAAAACTTTTTATTTAAACTTCAAAGGAACCGCTTTAAATAAAATTCTTTTCCGAAGCACGGCAGTAGGAATCTTTAATTGCAATTTCTTGCAGAAGAGCATTAAAAATAAATTCGTAAATCATTATCCAAACTAGCTTCACAGCCGCTTTTTATTGAATTGCATTCGAGAATCAGTCAACTGTAATCTTTGAAAAAAAAGCATAGACTATATGAAAACATTGACCTCTTATTCGCTCAAGCGAAAACGAACTTAGCTTCTTTAGAAATAAGTTTCATTTTTGAATGCAGTAATTCTTTGTACAACTTTGTCACACTACCCGCATAGAGCACGGGACATGTTCAAAGATATTATACGACATTAAAAAAAATAGCGCGTCCACTTTACAACCTGCGTGTCGACGCATATTCATGGATAGCTCTCAACCTGTCGAGTGAAAATCAACTGTATTTATAGTAGCGTAAAATCGATATTGATGTGACAAAAAAACAGTATATTCGCGATACATAAAGTAATTTTATTACAATGGACTAGGAGCTAGGGATGTCGGGAATGCAAAAAATCTGGACTCGCGTCATGCGGTTTGTCTAGACTGACTTTATACGAAGAAATATTACTGATTTATTTGCTATGCAAGCTATAAATTTTTCGTTTCTGATAGCGAGCGGCATTCAATCTTATAGCGTGTAGTAAATAGCGTATATATAATTAAATACCTAGTAATTAATTGTATTATACAGGACACTTTTTATCTTCCATAAAAAATAATTTAATGATAATTACCTTTTTTATTTAGTGGCAAGATCATTTTGCATATTCCGACATCTTGTAATACGATCAAACGGAGTCCTTTAATAACATCTTCATCACACAAATAGTGCCTTCTGGCTAATTGAGCCTTACAATAAAGAAAATAATAAGGTCTTAAACACGTACCAACACAAAAAAACTGACAATAGCGGGTATCGTATCGATTTAAAAATATCGATAAATATGGAAGTTTTTATCGATGCGTCCCAACACTATGATTATGCGATGAAGCTATTTTAGTGATGCCACAAACCGCATCAATGAGCTGTAATGCAGATAGGTTTTTTAAACTTTTGATTACATATCTGTACTAACGACGCAATGCTGACATCTAGGGGATAATGGTGAAACAAAACAAGATGGCTAAAACAAAAGGAAGCTTTCGTTTAGTGTTGCTTGTAGTATGAGAGTTTTGAGAAATATTATATTTTTAATATGTAATAATGAAATTAAAATTTTCTTAAAAAACATAATCTTCCGAATCAGAGTTTTCTAGAATAAAATGTAACGCTCAATGAAGCATTAATTTTATTTCATTTTTTTTTTGGGTTCTTCTAACGTATACTAGCTGAAAAGTATTTTGTAGGTTAGCAATTAGCAAAATTGATACATGGTTGAGAAGTTATGTCCAGCAGTGAACTGCAAAGGACTGATGATAGTGGTTTCTTAGGTTTACGCGAATGTTAGACATTGAAATGAAACTACTTTTACGGATTTTATCGCAGTTTAATTTTAGATTTTAGTTCCCGAAGTTTCGAAACCTTTGCCCGTGACCATGATACCTGCAAAGGTTTCGAAACTTCGGGAACTAAAATCTAAAATTAAACCGCGATAAAATCCGTAAAAGTAGTTTCATTTCAAGGACTGATGATGATAATACTTAAGTAAGATATAGCATACAAGACTAGAGAAGGTCATCACTTGGCACTGGACCCTAAAAATATCGATAATACACCCAGTCTTTCGATATTTCGTCAGCTATCATTTGCTATTTATGTAATCTATATTTAAGTATAATAAAATGGGTATAATGATGTACTTGTAATACCTGACCAGTACCGCCATTTAAAAAAATAATGTATGAATTTTAAACATGGCAATTTTTTGCTACAAATTGCCTTACATCGGAGCCATATCTGTTACAAAATTATAATTCTTGTAAGAAGGCATGGTTTAGTATTTATTCACTCGTAGTACTGTAAGTTTTATCCTGAATGAGAGGCAAAAGCGAAAATGTTTATGGTAAAATATGGCATGAAAAAGGAGATAGATCATTCCATATTTCTGCTACATAATATCTATGATTCCCTTGGAAAAAAGTGTATTTTACAAAAAAAAACTACCTTTATTTGTACCTACTCCAATTTTAATTTAGTTCAAAGTCCAACAAATGTTTTAACAAATACTGTGTCTGACAGATCTCTGTCCGGATTCTATCAGGTACAATCTACTAGAACTATCTAATAGAAATGTTGATTAGTATAACCTCCTCAACAAAACAACGTAGAAAGAGTTTACCGTAAAACTCAATTACTCTGTCTGACCTGGTTACCTTTCCTTGACATCGGTTAAATCTCAAAACAACATAACACATGTATTTCTTCAAATCCCTGATTACAACTAACCTAGACCGTGTCTAGACTCAACTCGTTTGAATATCACCTTTATCACATAGGCATAAGGCTCATTTTTGCAATTCGTACTCTGAAAACAGATAATACATTTCACCCTGGTATTACACTGTGTTTTGATCTAGTAATGTGACCTTACGAAGCCTTAGTGAGCGAGGTTACTACGGAAACCTATTCAATGTTGCCATACATTGATAACATATAGTTGTACAGTAGATAACAACTACTTGGCAATACTTTGGCAATGATTGCGCCAACCAGTAAAGAAGCATTAAGGTTGATTTTCGTTTGACATACGGAATCACAATAATGACAATTAATTGTGCAAATCTATACTAATATATAAAGCTGAAGAGTTTGTTTGTTTGTTTGTTTGAACGCGCTAATCTCAGGAACTACTGGTCCAAATTGAAAAATTCTTTTTGTATTGAATAGACCATTCATCGAGGAAGGCTTTAGGCTATAAACCATCACGCTGCGACTAATAGGAGCGAAGATACAATGGAAAATGTGAAAAATACAAGGCAGGTATAAATCATAACTTATATCTTCTACCCACGGGGACGAAGTCGCGGGCAACAGCTAGTATTTTTATAAAAATAAAACAAGATTTAACAACGGTACTCTTCATCTAACTGCTGTGCACATAAACCTCATCAAAAAACCAAAAAAACAGAACACAAACCCCATCCAATAAGAGCCACTATAAATAACAGATCAAATAAATGGTCATTAGACCATACATTAGTGGGAGATACCGCTGACACTCAATTGTAGTCATTACTGCATTAAGAAAACGCACGTCCGTCTATTACTGTCCTCGAATACTTTATTACATCCTCCAAGATCTACTGAATTAAATTAACTGTTTTAAAACAATGATTGAGGGAATGAGATTTGTGAATATAATTAGGATGAACGAATTAATTTTAAAGTGCGTTCCTAGTTTCATTGCCACGTTCTCTGCCGGGAGATGCAACAAGCAACAGTTTATGCTTGAAAACGGTGTATTTTGGTGTCAATCGAAACTGAACCTTATTGCATTCTGCAGACTTCTGCGATGGCATAGGAAAATTATTTAGGGTCGAGGTCTGCATTTATAACATAACCATAACATAATATATTTAGATAGAAGGATTAAATGAAGTATGTAAAAAAGTCCCTCGCAAGTTAATGATTTTAAATTAAATAAGAATCAAAGCTAAATCTCTTTTGTAACTGTCAAAAGTTTTTGATAAATGTTGACGTATTCTTGTTTCTACAGTCACTGTCTAAATACATCTAAGTACTCCATATTTTTAAGATATTTCCGACACTTACGGCCAGTGACTTGAAACGTGAACTATTTCTAAAGCTTTACATTTTCATGATTTTATAAATTCAGGATATCTATCTAAAAGCGGTACTTAAAATCTCTATTTTATTGTAACAAGCAACTAAGTATCGTGATACGGATTTTTTTTGGATCATTTCAATTTTCAAAAAAATCTTTAGTTTGTTCAGATACTTTTGGTGCGAAGTAACACAGCGATTGGGTTTAGTTACTAAGAGTCTCTACCCGTTTCCTCCCCCGAGGAGGCGGATGTCCATGAGGTTTCTCGGCTTTCCAACAAAAAAGGGACTTGCTCTGCCATTTTTCTACCCCACAGTTATATTATCTCAAAAGGCGGTAAGCACCAGAACAAAGTGCAGTATACATTGTAAACATGGACGGTGCCCACGCAGTACCGTGGCGCCGACACTTTGCCACTAAATTATCAAGACTCCGGCACATTACGTAGTCTGTGGTGCAAGTGACAACAGGCACGAGGTATTCTCAGGTTTTTTCTGCACTATGTTCAAGATGATGGTAACTTCTAGTCATCTTGCATAGCACGATAAATTGTCTTAAGTCATTATTCCTATAGATAATTAATTCTAATGAACAGAGTATTAATACCTAGTAATAATCAGTAAGCTGAATTCTTTGGGTGAAATACAACATACTCCAAGTATAACACGATCCGAAAAAATGGGATGGGACTGAATTCTCGGAGTATGTTCTTACTCTGTGGTTTCCAATCTACAAGTTGCTGTCTGTTATCAACCTAATGAGGAGTTAATATTCTTCCACAATTACCTATCTACCACATGAAAGTACCAGCATTTAAAAATTGGGTACTTAAATCCGACCAGGGAAATCACTAACCTTACGGATGCAAGTAGTATTAGGGTGGTAACATCGACTCGGTATAACAGCCCAGGACAACACCGCTCACAGCTCATCGCTTGACCAGTAACCTCCATCCAGGATATAATGCGATCAATAAATTTGGCAGCACTAATAGTTGGCTAATAATGATCGACAAAGAATGCGTTGATTGTGACACCGCCATGTTATTTATTGCTGAGTCTGTAGCTATGCGCTGAATGTCGAACAAATGTTTGCTGTCCAGTTCGACTTGCGAAAATGTTGCTTTTGAAGATTATTTTGCAAATTGTATACTCTTTCAATACACACCTCTTCAAGAGACCTTAAAGAGAGAAAAACTTAAAATATATTCACATATTCGTAGTAGGAATATTGTGAACTATAGGATAATATGAAACCTTGAGAAATTAAAACAACAAAAACAAATAATATATATGGCATAAACAAAACAAAAAGCGGAAGCAGAAGAAAAGTTCATGAAATGTATCTTTCATAATAAATCAGTAATTTTAAACGCATCGCCAATCCTCTTAAAATAACAAGAACAACCAAAAATAAAACAGCTTTCGATTTTAACGCGCATAAAAAAAATATAACTTCGACAACCCTAACTGCCTCCGAAGCTACTTTAATAAAACGCCCGCAAAAGTTTATAGACGAATAAATAAATACAAACAGAATGAAGTGAATTTGGGTGAGGACGAGCGCACCCGCGGGACAAACAGTTATCGAGCAATAAACGGGAGACGCTGTGCCATCCCACAGGACCCCATTATTAAACAATTTTCAACCCTATTGGGTACAGAGTAAAGCACGTTTTAAAGTTGAAGTTGTCTGGTGTTAATATTGTAGGGCTGCCACTTTGGCTGTAGCAAAAAAAAATAAAAAAAAATCAAAAAGTTAAAGTTCAAAAGTATGCAGTACAATTAAATGTCCTGACGTTTTTAAATATGTTTAAACATAACCTTTTGATAGAGATAATAGACTTTTACTAAAGAATACAAAGAAAAGGAGTCACATGTTCAAGTCCTGTCTGAGGTATGAATATTTTCATTGTTTTTATGTTATAACATGGTCTTATATTGCCTTTTTATTTCAGAATCCAGTTACGGCGGCGCGAGGCGCTGGGAGAGTTGTTTAGAGGTAAAAAATATTAATAATACAAATATAAAAATGGACTATTTGAAATAAAAACTTTTTGATTTAGAATTTATAACATTTTCTATAATAACTTTAATTATTCGAAAACTTACTACCCATACATGTTTACAGCTACAAAGTACATTAAACAAAGGAATTACATTTAAGTCAAAAACCTCTTTGTCCCTGTCAAAACCAACCTAACTAGTGACAATTAAAATCAGCACAATTGTCTAATATCGACTAGATTCAAGTAGTTCGTTAGCCACAATCAAAACTCTCCTATTATAATGCTGAGTGCACAACGGAGGCCGAGTTCTTAATTACGAATGCTCGCATAAAACTCCTGGAACAAAACCTCCTTTTAAAGAAAGACAGGTGTTGTTGCGAAAGCGAGACAGCTACTACAGCGCGTATAGTGGCTTCTCTTTTCCACATCTGACTTGGTACTGGATCCATATACAGGATAGACTGGAGCTTATGCTACTTAACATTCTTCGGTATTAACTAAGTATGTAATAAACATGGGATAGGATAGGCTTAGTGCATACGCCTGGGTTGTCGTGAGTTGAAAGTAGATTGAATATCATGAGAATAATGAGAGTTATAATTAGCTTTGATGGGTCTTAGGAGTTATGGTGATTGTGTACTGATAGGATAGCGGTGATATGTGAAAGCGGTTATTGCTTGCGTATTTTTTTTAAATCATACAATTTATATTACTATTCTAACTCGCCAAACTTTTAAGTAGTTATCAGTTGTTACGTAAAATATGCATTTTTCCTAATTTGAGTTTTAAAGTACTTATACTCTGACCGTTCAAAGAGAAGAGCCTTTTGGTATTTGTAATAGAACGCAAAAGATTCGTAAAGTGCGATTTTCATTTATTTTCTGAATTCAGTGTAGGTTAACTGTGTATGTGATGTAATGTCTGATGTGGATGTAAAAAAATATACACCATTACTAAAATATGTTTTAAGAAAATTTTGTCCCTAAAATACCTCTATACAATGAAATTATAATGACGTCAAATTGAAGCAGAGGAAATAAAATACTGCTAGCACGAACCTCCTTTGTAAAACTGCGATCCGATAGCAATTTATATTCTTAACGAAATATAAAATTCCTGGATTCAAGTCAAGCAGGATATTTTAACGTCGAGTGCTCTTAGACATATAATTTGGCTATTCAGACGAAAGCCTAAGATTATACCACTTTATTTAATTATGTTGCTATGCCATGTACATGGGGATTCGTAAAAACATTCCAACTTTTCCTTAATAAATCTTTCTTGTTTATACAAGCATTTCCCCTTCGAGAAAAATATAATAAAAATGAGTTTCGTAAGCGGCCTCCTTTCATGTTTATTTTCAACTCTTGTAGATATCTAATATTTACATTTTCTGGCTTTTAGCAGTTGATTTATTTCCAAGATCTGAAACGTCAATTCTATTGTACGCGACGTGCTGTGAGTTCGATCCCCGCTTAGGACAATAATTAAATATTTGTGCGGTCCACAAATGCTTGTTCTTATCTGGGTTTCTTGTGCATTAGAAACCGCACCCCGGACCAAATAATATTCCTTAGAGCTGGAATCGTTAAAAAAGAGAAAACGTTTCAGCAAGATAAAAAAAAAGTTTTTTTATTTTTCCACAACTTGAAAATTGGTAAAATAACTGTTTATGTACGGTTTTTCGTATTTACGAACAATTAAACAACTTTATTCAGGTATTTTGAAATTATTTTTATTAAGAGAAATTCTGAAAAGTAAACTTAACAGTCGGACAGTCCGTTACAGTTTCACAGAATACGGCAACAGGCTATATAAAAAGCGTTCTCGAATATTCTCACAAAGCTCTCAACCGTTGTAGACCACGCCTTACACCGCGTTTCAACCATTTAACAGAGTTATGCTGATCCTTATCGCGAACAGTAGGCACTTTGCGGTTCCTTACTAGGTCCGAACTCCGGTACCCCGGTACTTTGGTACTTCGGTATGTCTTTCTCAATGCGAATAACTATAAACTGATATTTTATTCAATACTAACTAGGCCCGCTGCTTCGCTCGCTTAATCTGAACATAAATCTTCGAGTCATAAATTGGTATTTCGTAAATGAATTATGTGTGTTGCGGGTCAAAATGGCCGCGATTGATAGGTCTCGTGTTACATAAGAGATATGACATGATGTCGGCTGCTAACATTATCCTTAATAACACATGTTGTGTTTGATTTAATTACTCGTGAGCAATCGTCGGCGAATTCGTTTCGCAAGCTACATAGGTAAAAGGTGATGTATATTAACGTCTGAAAATGACAAATCTAAGTCTATATTTTTATTATTCATGTATGCTGTCTTACTAAGAGACTTTGTGGTTTTAAATTCTAGAGAAGTGTTGTAATATAAATTATATCTTAATAATTTTCAAGAGAAATTCAAGCCATATCAGAGGCCTATGGACAATTTCATTACTGACACCAGAGTGCTCACCGCCATGTCTTAAGGATGTCGCTCTACGCCGTCTATCACTTTACCACAACCAGAATAATATTACTTAAAAACGTGATATTAAGTAAACCTTAAGGTTAACATACACGAAAAGACGACGAACTTCAACATATAACTTAAATCGATCACACACAAATCACTCCATTCGATTTGATTAAAAACAAATCGATTCTTCTCCGATTAATCGTGTTCGTGCATTCGTCAAGTGAGCGGTGCAACACCGGTCAGTCAACATCATCAACAGCTATTAAAGGTAATTAGTCTCTAACTGTTGTTGGGAGCTTCGCAATGATTCTAAAGAACGTTTCATAATGATTTATTTTAATTACTTTAGTGACTTATTTGGTATGAGATTCTTAGAGTTGAGTAGGAACAGTGGTATGTTTGTGCTTTATGATGCAGCGTCAGATATGTCTTAATTGGTCTGCGTATAGTGTGCAAGCTTTAGATGGAGTTTTTGTATCGTTTTATGGTGTAGTAGTTAAAGCTTGCACTGTGGCATACTGCTCAAATCTGATAATAATATTAAACACTTAGTGGTTTCTTAGGTTTACGCGAATGTTAGACATTGAAATGAAACTACTTTTACGGATTTGCCCCGTGACCATGGTACCTGCAAAGGTTTCGAAACGTCTTAACTAAAATCTAAAATTAAACCGCGATAAAATCCGTAAAAGTAGTTTCATTTCAATATTTAAAACTGTTTTTTTGGAGATTGGACTGACTTGGGTGTAGGCGTTGGATAATAAAGAATTGGTTTCACTTTAAGTAACGTCCTAAATTAGCTAAGCTTAATTAAAGTAGCTAAAAAGATATTTCAGAGCATAGTACAAGCTTGTATTGATTTATTGTTGTTAGTAACATCTCTAAAACCACAGAAAAAGTCGCGGGCAACAGCTAGAGAAATATAAACTGGATGGTAGAGCTTTCTAAGATTTATTTAAATTCATCGTTCCTAATTCAATAAACGATCTAGAAATCTACTCAAATGTAAATCCTACAATTCTGATGCAGCATGGAGACCGGCTCCAGCATGTTTGAGCAGCTCATCGTCAGCTTCGCCACGATTAAGATATTCAACTGGGAGCCTCATTTATCTGTCTCCGCATGACGCCAGCGCCAACCACGAGAATATTCAACCAAGATTTAAGCCATAGTAACCATTGGACAGGACTTGGAGAATAAATTATGACGGTGCTCACAAACCTGTGCCTTTACCATGCAATCTCAAAACAAGTCTATTGCTATTGTAGAAGCGCAATGGCGCTATGTGCGGTGTATAGCGCTGTCCTACTTCCACAACGAACACAGTTCTGTTCCATAATAACATAGTACATAAACCTGATCTTGTAATGAATTATTAATTGTATCTTCGATTATGTTCATGTATTAAGCGCTTATTATGACATTTTATTTACGATAGCTGGTTTTCTATTTATTTTATAAATAGTTACGTCAAGCCTTCATTTACTGTTTTTTTTGTTGTGAGTTCGTTTTACAAAGTTAAAATTGTGATTTAGAACTGGAGTTAGTAGGTTTTTATATGTACGGGAATTATGCTATACTTAAATAGTAGTTTGACCGTATTTCTCGTCGTAGTCTTCTTTGTTCATCATGTCCACCAATATCGCATTACATTTTGTAGGTTTTTGACATTACAAAACCTTCTAATCATTCCAGTTTTATAGTCCAGTTAGTATTTTCTTTTTATTATAACAACATTGCCTTACAACATCTTGGTGCTGTTCCACAACTTTTCTATGCATTGTGATTCTACCAAACACTATATGAAACACACAACTCTCAATTAACTATCATTAATCTCTATCAACGAATATCCCAACAAAACATATAGCCAGCTATCAGACTATCCAATCTCTAAATTCTATTCAAGAAATGTCTCAATAACTCCTTGCAAATGTCTAATCAAATAACAATGTGGATTGTCTCGATAAAATCATAAACGATAAATTATTTCACCACCCGACTAATTGTAGTGCTGACAGCAATCGACAAAACTTGATGAAAGATAATCTAGTTGGAGTATTGTAGGGATATGTACGAGTGACTGCAGAATTGTAATAATCGTTACTCGTTTGTTGAAATGTCTCACCCCTGCTGTGTAGATTTGAGAATTCATTTTGGTACTATAGATATAGAATTCGAATCCAATTTGCTAAACCACATCTGCGCAAGTTAATCGATCTCAGGTTAAGCTGCGCTTGATACAGTCCGTAGATGGGGTGACTTATCTTTACAGACTTCGACCGAAGCGTAGTTGGGAAAAGACTAGGATGATGATTATGAGTGACTAGCTGTTGCCCGCGACTTCGTCCGCGTGGTAGAAGATATAAGTTAGGAATTTTTGATCGGAAGCCCTCGATGATGAATATTTTTACCCGTTTTTGCTACATTTTCCATTGTATCTTCGCTCCTATTAGTCGCAGCGTGATATAGCCTAAAACCTCGATGAATGGTCTATTCAACACAAAAAGAATTTTCAATTTGGACCAGTAGTAGTAACAAACAAACTCTTCAGCTTTATATATTAGTATAGAGTATAGTTTGATCGTTGTTAATTTCATATCCTGAAGAAATAAGTATGAATTCAAAGTATTTCATACAGTGAAAATAGTTTTTTTTTTATAAAATGAAGCTCTGACTTAAAATGCCATAAGTAAGCTAATTCCAAGAAAATGTTAATATAATTTAAATTCGTAATACATTACAACATGTGTAATTAGGTCTACACTTTAAATAAGGCTGAACCAGTTTTCTGCAAAGCTTTTTTAACGGCGACCTCGTTAATAAAAATCCTTAATTAAAGCTTGGACGGGAAACTGTTACATTTTCTACCTAATGACTTCAATATGAAATTCGCAAAGAAAGTCAAATATTATTATTAAAGATTTTAGGTATGTCGAAATGCTTAAAGTTGAATAGTCTAGTAAGGAATGTAGTAAACTGTAGAGTAAAACGATTGACGATCGTCGAACAAACGCGGCAACTTGACATTTGCAAACGAATACACAAAAAATATCTATAATAAAAACCAGCCTAGTCGGACTCGCGACACTAAAGGTTCCATACAAATAGGCTTAATTATAACACTCAAATTGATTTGTCACCCACCAGTAAATTAATGACCGTAACAACATTGCCTAATTTTTATTTTTTAATATCCTTGTCATAGAGACAAATTTATCTATGAAACTCTACACTGCTAGTGAGTTTAAACTATCAGGAATGTCATGATTCATGATAAAGACTGGTAACAGACAAACGGACAGACAGCAGATCCTCAGTATTATAGTTTCGTTTTCACCGTTTGGGTAGGAAACAATAAAAAACCCCAAAATAATATACACAAAACGAGCATACCAAGATGACTCCCTGACCTACATACATGTCTGTATAATACAGTCCTAGCGTCCCAAAGGTATTCCGAGGGAAAACGCCAATAAAATGGTAATGCTGAACAATACTGAGGTGAACCCAACGTTTCAACGGAAGCCTTCGAAAAACTAATTTTGATACTTCCAAGCCTTTGTTACAAAAGCTAATTTCGTGTCGACTGTTTGTCCGTGATTAATATTTGGACCTTTGACGTTTATTGTCCCGAAACTAAAAGGAAACTAATATTGTGATGGATGGAACTTCGCCTTATATTAATGTGTTCAGTTTTATTGATGACTTTGTCAAAAGTCTGTCGATATATTCGGTACAGTTTAACTACAAATTGTCAATTTGCTTTGAACCTTTATTTACGTATCGAGTCTTATAAAGCTATTAACGTCGTAAATAGTTTAGGTAAGCGAAAATATTCATCAAATCTTCACAGTTACTCATCTCAACGGTAATGGCACTTTCAAATCGAAATATTAAAGCAAAGCAAGCTATTGGTTTCCTAAGATTTAAGCAAAGTGTTTTGAATGCACGGATAGCCGAGTGGTTGAGGACACCACGCCAAACTCCCGTGACGCCAAAATATCATTTGGTCTTAGGACATATTCTACAAGAAAATAATGATGTCAGAAAGTAAGAAGCATTGGAACAGACAAGTACTACAGCTTTTCTGCCAAGTAGGTACGAAAGCAAGTTCATTTCAGGTCCTTAGTGGAGTCTTATAGAGTCAATAGAACTAACGAGCCGTAACAAGTAAATAGATTGTATAGCAGTACCCCGGTTTAATATAAAAGCATTTCATTCTTTATCCTTATTATTTTTCATTCAGCAATGACATTTCTAAATGAAAGCGCGCAACGGGAGTTCCGTACCTTTATTAGATTTTCTGCTACATTATGTAAATCTATTTAAGCTTCTTTCCCGCGGTAGAGAAACACAAAATTATAATTTATTTATAAAGTGACTGAATATAATCTCTAATTGTACTTGTTTACCAGAACACTGTAACCACAAAGCTAGTTCTGGGAAGGTAACTTAATTATTTGCTTCATTTCGAAGTTCTGGGCGGATAATGCTTTTACGTTTCATTTTATTCCAGAAAGCCTGAAGCTTTAATTCTGGAAATGCGCAATATTCTCATTCTTTTTTTGGCTTTGGCGGGGGTATCCTAGATAGACATCCACTTCATGGGGGGAGGGAGCGGGTAGTGTGACACTCTCTCTGACTAAATCCGTCGAGGATCCCTACGACAAACTTGCCTGTCGTCTACTGTACGCGCTTCTCTGCATGCGCAATATTCTCCTGACTGAAAATTATGGACGCCTATTTAAGTAAACTATTAGTTTTGATCGTCTAACTCTTCCAAAATATTTAATCTATCCTAGTTTTAAGAATATTATATTATTTCCACTCTATAACCAACTTAATTTTGGCAGTTAATTGATCTAATTACCACTTTACAAATTCACCTAATCATGCCACGATTTGCAATTTGCATTCGAAATTGAGTAATTAGCCAATTTTGAAGTCATGAGTTGGTTGGTAAATATACTAAATATGTTTTATTCTTCATGATGCTCTTAAATGCATGTTCCACAATAAGAATAACATAACAAAATTATATTATTACGTTGCCAGTAACATTCTAAGAATGGTTTGCACCGAGTTCCGAGCAATGTGGTAATGATTCAAAACCGCAACATGTTGTGAATCGCTACAAATTGCCGCGGCATCAGGCTTCCGCGTTCGTACGGGATTCGTACTGCCTTAAACCAGCCCATTATTTTTGTGTGAGGAAATATGGCATAATGTCGGTGTAACTTGGAGGAAAAATTATGTTCCGCTAGTATCCGGGTAATACATGTCATGAGGCTTCGAACACGCTTCCTAATGGCCCGTTATTGGATGAGGAGATTCCACATGATCGGCATTTGTTGCTTTTAGATGAAAATTTATACTTCCTATATATTGACACCAAATTCCAACATTTAAAGGTAGAACATAAAAAAAACCAGTAATGTAACATAGATTTGAAACGTAATAAGGAAATGTTTGAAAATTTAAAGTTTATAAATGTGATACAATAATGCAGCCCTTATTAAAACCAAAGTATTGCATCACGGCGAAAATTAAACAGCTGAACCCCAAATTTGTATTTGCATTCAGATATTCATAGATCCGTATTTCTAGAGGCAAATTAATCTCCGTTCAGTCAGCCTATAAGCTGTAGGGTACAGACAGACTGGCACCACAATTTCACAGTACTTGTCTAGATTTACACAAAGTGCGAATAAATTGCCATTGCATGTTCACACATCCATCAAAGCGTTGCATCAATAGATCTGTCGACAAATTATTCCTTGGTCAATATAAATAGGTTTTAAATTAAATTCATCATCATTATCATCAGTTTAATCGGGTGTTGCAACCACATTATGGTGTGGGCAATTTTCCTCTAATACTTTATGAAGTACTGTAAAAAGTCTTGTGCAATATATCATGCAGTTTTATTGTACTGGTCTTTTGCTAACGTTATCGACGAATTGTTTCCATTCTAATTCCAAAGTATGTATTTCTAAATTTAGAAGTTTGGGACTCTGGTCTAATAAATAGGTTTTATGTAGCATTCGTTTTAGCTGCTCTAAAACGCGCAGCAATTTCAGTTCATCTAAGTTTATGTCATACAGCTTGGAACATGTTATGCCCGATCCTCTTTGCATAATACCTTGATCGTCTTTTACGGTACGGCCACCGTGAGCAAAATCAGTCTCATCTCATATGTAATCCCATAAAACGTATATATAAAGGTATGGAGTTGCCCCAAATTTCTTGAGAGTGGCATTGTTGACAAGATTGATTATGTATTTTATTTACATAAAACTTATAAACGAGGACCTTACTGAATGGATGCAAGGAAGGGAGGCATTTGCCCTTAAGAAATGAAAACCTTAAAGGAAAACCGTGATTTTTGTTGCAACACAGTAGAAAATTAATCGATTTATAAAGCGAATTACCTAGTTTACATTTCATATAGAAAATATATCAGCCGTGCTTTGACTACAACCAGATCTTAACTATCAAAAAATAATACATTAGAGGTACAATAAACTTAGCATGGTTAAAGATGACTTAGCCTTGTGAGTCAATTACAACAATGGCCACGTTTAAAGTTAAACAGTAATAAACAGTTACTTTGTTACAGATATTAATTAAAAATATGAAAAGCAAATATCTAATCAAGCGGCAACCGCAGTGAAAGCCAGCTATAATTAATTAGAGATGGGATTAATTAGGTCGATGGGTGTCAATAGTCGATCGATACGTCGACAGTCAGAGGTTGCTAACACATCACTGATCGCGAAGCCGGTCAAATATTAATGTCACTGTCAAGTGTCAGATCGGTAAAAGTAAAGTATGGAATCGTGCCATTGGTTTTAATAAAAAAAGGTGTTCGGAATTGTTGGAAGTTTTGTTTTGTTATCATCTCGTAAGAACAAAACAGAAACGATTTGAATTAAATCCCTACTAATATTATAAATGCGAAAGTAACTCTGCCTGTCTGTTACGCTTTCACGTTTGAACCACTGAACTGATTTTAATGAAATTTGGTACAAAGATAGAGTTGACCTTGAGAAAGAACTTAGAATAGTTTTTATCCCGGAGTTTTGAAGAGTTCTCTTCGACCTCGACGCGGGCGAAGCCGCGGGCGAAAAGCTAGTTAAGAATAAAAATGTGAGCTTAGGATTGTTGCTGATGGAAGAACAAGAAGTAGCATAACACGTGTATGAAAAAAAACGAAATTCCCTATATTGTTGGACGACGATTTACCATAATTTCGACTGAATTCAGAAAGCTTTTTATATTCAGGGTGTAACAAAATGACCAAATCTTTTGTACTCTCTCTTTTTCTTCTAATATTTGCGCCTTTTATCCATTTTCAATAAGTATGGGAAACTAGATTAAAGAAGAAAATCATCTCCATACAAACTGATGCATACAGTATTAATACCATCATGTTCACTGCACGGAACCATACATCTCCCGATGAAGTAAGGCAACCAGGTGACCGTAACTTGTTAATATTCCGTTACATTGAAACAGTTACAGTTTTAACTACACATAAGTAGTTGTTATATAACCAGTTATTAACGGGCGCTCTGACGAAACTCACGGTTAAATAACCTTATGATAACATCAGCGACCGGTTGCTTCCAAACAATCATTTAACTTGTTAAGGTTCGGGAGCACGGTAGACTGTGGAGCCAAGTCTTGAACGTTTTAAATAACTTTATCGCGAAAAATATCAGTTCCTTTGAAACCAGAAGTTACTTGAATTATAAATACTTGTGTCATAAAAATGGAAATGATAGGTATTACACAAATTGTTATTGTATTTTTCTTGTATTATTAACGCAGTTGTGAAAAAGAAACGTCACTATTTGATGAAGTAGTATAAATTAATGACGCGGTGTCAGGCTTCCTGAAATTCTCTAAATTATTCGTGATAACCCATTATTATAATCTCTAATTCAAAATTTGATACCAATAAGCTAATTGATATAATTAATCTTGTATAATTTAATATGAATTGTTAAACAGAGGTAGGTAATGTACTAATGATCATTAAGATAGTAAATCTAAAATCTATTATTATGATAAGAATTCGCAATAGTCTACCTAAAAGATGAGCGGGTTAGACTCATACTAAATTGTGATTTATTTCACAATATTAGGTAAACATAGTACCTTAGTCGTGCAAGTAAAACTCATAGCACTGAAAAACAGGTTACTCAAATTGGGACTGAGTTGAAGTGTCAAAAGTTTTATAAATTAGTAACTTAGTGGATAGGATGGTATGTTACGTTCCACAGCACCACAAACAATATATTAAATAGTTGTATTATTTACAGATATGTCCGCAGAGTTGAACTTGGCTATCTATCTTAGCCATAATATGCAATCAATTAGTGCAGTCTGCAGGCCGTTGACACCATGATTTAAGTGAAAACTTTACATAAATATCGTCGTGCCCTTGAAAGCATTTGTGAATGAAAACCGTTTAAACTGCATTACTTAGTTCCTAAGCTACGATATCATCGTCTTCAGTAACTTATAATTAAAGGCGATGGATACTAAGACTATATCATATCTGTGAATACTCCTTTCTCATTTTTACCTATTGTTGAGAAAATACCTTTTTCTATAGTTAATCAACTAGGATTTCTAAAATAAATATTAACCTGTAGCATGTTTCAATCAGACAAATATACGAGTACTGTGTATGAGACATGACAGATTCAGGGGGTGTTCTATGAGCCTATAGGGACGTCAGCCGCGTAGTGCTATGTCACGCTTCCACAATTACAAATAGAATTAATTTGAAACTTGGCGGTAGACCCCTGAATGTCTTACATTCATCATAAGGTCTCACCATTTCTAACATCAACCTACATATAATAGAAGCAATATATTAAAGTTAATCAAGCACAATCGTATTGCCCTCAAAGTGAATTATTTTCTGTGACAAATGACGATGAGTAACGGTCACCTACTTAATGCTTGTAATTAAGATAATAATTTCTGTCGCGTTAACCTTTAAATGGAGCAAATAAAACGGCAATTACAAAAACGAGTTTACTTAAATTTAAAATTAATGAGTGTTGCTAGGTGACCTGGAAACTTACCATTGACACTCAAAAACTAAAAAGATTATCTAATAGAGCAATACAGTATTTGAAAAAAAAAACTGTTTTGTCCGTCAGACAGATTTCCAAAACATATTGGATACATATTTTCCTTTTATTTATTTATTTATTTAAACTTTCATGTACAATTGTGGTACATAACGCGGACTTAATGCCGCAAGACATTATCTACCAGTTTTTATCTCGTATATAAAAAATGTATTCCCTATACAGTGATTTAAAATCTCGTGTGACGTTACGAGATACGTTATGTTACGTTAAGTGATGTTAAAAGTCATGTGCTTGACATAACTTTTAACATCACTTCACATCACTTATATATTCCTTCCTTAGGCAGAAAACTATGGATTAATAATGTCGTTTTTTTACAAGCAAACTTCACATGGCTCCATGTCAGTCCTATTCTCATTAGAATCGCATGTCGTTAACTACAGTATAGCGTTACACTACCCATTATGGGAATAATATGCGTGTTAAACACATAAATACTAATAAATAACTGTTCCAATAGCTATTAGTTTTCAATTACTTAATTGGTAATAATTAGTTGTGTGAGTGATGTCATGGTTTGTCCTGAGTATTGCTGTGACCTTTATAGTTAGATATTATTTTTCACTCACATTTTTAGATCCTCTCTATGTTTTCGCGTAAAGATAGATACCTAGAGTGTAGGATATTAGGTTAAATAATTAAGTCTCTCAATTCTAAAATCGCCAATATTATGCTTATTTGTCCCCGGATGGGAAAGTCATGAAATGGCTCCTCCCCGCTTTCGATTGAGCCGAAATTAGTGTTAGGCTTTTGGACTAAAACCTACCCATGTTCTTTCCATAGGTATCGACGCCACGCTAACCCTTTCGGACAATCCTGCCGGATGCCAAAAAGATTTCAAGATAAAGACATCAAATTAAAAGCAAATCTTTTACATTCTATTTAAGAAAAATAATCTAAAAACAACGACGATAATAAATTATCGGTTTCTTGTTTTGTAGATGATCACAAAACCTAAGACTAGCAAACAGGTATTCATATCACAACAGGGAGTCAATTACTAATAGAATTCCAAAGACTTCCTTCTAACTGTGACTATTACACATTCAAGCATACTCCTTTAGTCCGCATTCGATCTACAACCCACGCTGTTTATTGCCTGACATTAAAACATAATACTAAATTTTCTAAAACCCAGAGGCATTTTCAAATAATTCAAACAACTAGAGCCCATTCATTTTGATTGCATTGCAAATCTATTTCTCACACGTTTGAACGAGCGGGATGATAGGACTATGTAATAATTTTCAATTTACAGTTTGCGTACGGACGCGGTTACATAGGTTTAGATACACAATACTATAGATACATGGCGACAGTTTAAAATGGCCGAATTCTTAAATGTCAATTGGTTTGAAGTCTGGGTGACGCTTCGGAATAAATAAAGTTGAGGAAATCATTACCTACACATTGTTGACCTAACTGTGCTCTCTAAAGGTTACTATTTTATTGGAAAAAACTTGGATACGAATTATTTTATTAAATTATTAATACCGCGTTATTGCGGTCCAATGACGTCAGTGGTCGGTAAAAGGTACTGCAGGAGCTTGTATTTATTAAAGTTATCAAACTAACTGCACAATTCATAAAGAAAATCAACGCAATACACAGGATAGACTTTCGGTCTCCATCTTGAGGTAGTAGTAGGTCACCATTCCCTAGACCACGTTTGTCTCGTTCTACCTTTTTTCGGGTGTACAGACGCGATAGGCATTCGAGAATGTCTTAATTTAAGTTGACGCGTGAGTACGGTATATATGACGCAGTAAATTTAACGTGAAATAATAAAAAGAAACGTAAAGAAATAAATAAAAATATATCCGTCGCATCTTTACGCATTGAAATGAAAGAGATAGCGTGATTTAACCGCTAGTGATATTGATAACATAAGAGATATGTAATGTTTTATGTTTTAGTTTTGCCTTATAATTACTGGATAGTTACGACACGTTTAATTAAGCTTCAAGTCATAACCAGGTACCTAGCACGGGACTGACAACTCTTGAACTAAGACTTGCAGTTGTGGGAGCAAGATGGCGCTATATAGGACGTAGAACGCTGTCTCTTTTCCGCAATCAGTTATCTCAGTAATGAAATCGCTTAGTTTATTAATATTTAGTTTGATATTAAAACTGCTATGATTTGAAACTGTACGTTTTTAGTGCGGAAATACTGTAAATTTATTTATTGTGATGATAAGTTACAAATGTGTAGTGAGTATTCTGCCTTATGTTTTATGGTGACCATAATTTGGTTATAGGAAATACTAAATAGCTATACGTTCTGGACTTATAATTTCAATTTTTTATTAACTTTAGCTAGAAAAATGCCAAACAAATTATTTACGGAAAAGTTGACTTGAATTTTGCCGATGATGTGGCGAAATTATTAGTCACATCAAATCTGATGGAAACCAAGTAAGGATGCCATTGACGCGAAAATAAGTTTATTATCGTCTTAGCATAATAATTGAACTTATCAGTACAGAAACCTAAATTATTAAATTTCCTAACACATAACGTTCATAATTCCACAATCCGGTAACCAGGGTTAGGTAATCTACATTATTTAAATAAACCGCGTTGTTCAGCGTCCGCGGTAGGGTGACAACGCTCGCTGGCGCCGCACTTGAGCCAGTCTCACGTCGAGGACGAATCAAAACGTGCGATCTGTAATGGCGGGTGGCACTTGCATTGGTGGTAGAGTGGCGTTGATTTAGGTGGATGTGGGATTTTCCTTTTTTGGACATTTGATAGACATTTTACTGTATCAATTCATGTATTTGATCCTTTTTGTAAAGCAGGTAAATAAATAACGAAATGTGTGTCTTAACAAAAATCAAAGTAAGACTCTCTTACTTGTGTAATTTCTACGAGAGGATTCTCCTTTTCTTTTATATTTCATTTCCTTTAGATTCTAGTAAATTCCTTTTTCCTTTCAAAAAACACCAACCATCCTACCATTTTTGTAAACAAAGTATTTGTTCCAAAAATACAAAATCCTTCTAAGAGTTGTAGTTCAAACAGGGCTTTATCCTCTCAAGCCATAGATACCCTCGCCCTTAGGCGGTCTCCCTGCGAGGGGGGAGACAAGTACTCTGGAAGGGGAGGGTGGGGGGAGCCCTTTGTCTGCGCTCCGTCATTACTTTGTCAAAGGTCCTTGGCGAGGCGCGATTCTAAGCCACATGCGTGTTATCCTGAGAGAGAACCACACTACTTTGTAGTAGTGGTTTCGAAGGCTGAAAAACATTTTTATTTCACATTCCCCTCGGTTTTTATTTCTTTTTGTATCAGCTTATTATTTCACTGAAGTGAGGCGGTTGAGTCCCGCAATGAGAACCACTTCTAACGAATACCTTATTAAATTACTCAGTATTAGATTTTTCCTCAATTATCGCTACATTAAGTAGAGTAGATAGAAAAAAAATAACTATGTAACCTAAAACTATATACTTCGAAAGTTGTTCAATCTAAAACCAAATACATTAATCTATAACAAAAAAGAACTTCGCCAAAATAGATCAGGTTAATTAGATATAAAGTGCTACTCTAACGCGCCACCTATTGTTGCCTCCATCCATCTTCGCAAATAACCAATTACGTATAATCAAATAATTCCCCAGGAGTATAATTAGCTTTGAAATGGAGTGCAAGTTCAATCACCAGCAATCAATTACCGCATGGAGGACGGTACATGAACAGTTGTTCCCCAATGACCGCTAAACGCGGAGGCTTCAATCAATGAAGTCACAGGCATAACTGAATTACCGTACGAGGCGACAGACGGCAAAAACTTGCGCGGTAATGATGCACCAGGCAAGGAACAAGCGACGAGCGATCAAATGTTATCCAACCTTTTTGGTATAGTCTTTTTGGTTTTGTGAATTCCGGTTTTAAAAATGGTATCTTCAATGGCAACTAACATTATCAGCCAGTAGGATAGACTACTCGTACATTTCGACTAGAAAACTACCCGAGCTTGCTTCTTGAAAGAAAAAGAACAACAAGAGAAATCATTATTTTAACTACAAGTCTAGGTACCACATAATTAGTCACTAATATTACTCTTAGAAAATACAAAGATAATTTTCCTTGTATTCAAACCTCGTTAAAATAATAATGCTAAGTGACTTTGGGACGGAGTACCTTTTAAACAACAAATATGTAATGAAGGTAGAGGTTGAATTAAAAAAGGTTCGCGGTCGTTCCTAAGTGGCAATATAATCCAGTTCTAAATATAAATATTTTTGGATATTTAGCTCAAAGTTTATCTTTAGGGATTTGGAGTTTACATCTTTTGTTATTTTTCCTCATAGTGTTACTTGATCTTATTAAAAAAAACATAATTTTGCCGAGGCTTCCAAATTCGATCAAATAGAGTAAGAATTATGTCAACTTTTACGTTTTAAAACTTGCATCTTGTGACTTTAATTACTAAGAATAATAATATTTACATCATCCTTTCAATGCCTCATGATGTCCCTGATCTGGAAAACCAGTCACAGCCGGTGCTCAGGGTTCCTCACCCCACCTCCCAAATTAAGATTGCAATAGTCGAAACGACGCACAACATGGCATAAAATCCAATCACTGTTCAACAACTGCAAGAGATACACTTTAAGAGCACGGTTCTCCAGTAACTTCAACACGTTTAAACCTCGTTGGGGAAACCCGCTACCTTCTCCACCTTGGACATAATCCACGGACTTGCAAGAAATGGCCAACATGCGACATGCCGAGTATCGGTCAAGGGGCCAGACGACAGTTAGCGCTCATGAGTACCCGCGCTTTATGCTCAGCTGACTACTGACGCGTTATTATGAAGCTGGAAAAGTGGAAACGGTGCATGTGACCTTCATGCTCTTTATAAGGATCCTTTTAGCTCAAGGACAAGAACAGCGTCAAGAGATAAACAAGGACGCAATGACGCTTGCAGAATTTCTTAACTTAAAAGCTTTGAATGAAAAGAGTTTGCAACTGTTTGAAGTTCTGTCATAGACTTCTTCAACCAAAAAACGAGCAGCCTTTATCACATAGATACGTTGCTTGTTTGGTTAGCAGAATTTAAATTAATTAAGTGTAGGTTAAGTGTAAGTGTGATACTGCTAGATAAAGTTCTATATAATTCATTTATCGTGGCATATATAATATTCTAATCAAAGTTTGTTTTAAGAAAATACAACAATAGGTACCCACAACTGACCTGTCATGTCTATTTGGAAGATCAACAAACGTTTGGTATAGTACCAAGCAGTGCTACCTACGTAACATAAAATATTATAGCTGTCATAGAATTCTGATAGTTCATCGAATCGATGCTGACGCCGATCACTCGGGTTTTTGCTGGCGAGCATTCATTAATTATTCAAAGAAATTGCTTTCATCGAGAGTAGAGATGTCCAAGTAAATGTTGGATAAAAATATGAAGAGATTTATCGAAGTTTTCTGCAAATGTAGGATGGAATGAAACTTAGAAATAAAAATCTTTTTGCGAGAAAGTAATCTGGGAGCTCGATATCATATAACATACAACGTATAGATCGATTTGACAATCAAGCTTTAATTTGAGTGACAGTGACACACAAATGAAAGTTTAATACACTACGTCACCGTAAACTTGGTACCCACAAATGAAACCATGCGCAAAGATGAGTTAAATTGGCTAACCCAGATTTGAAAAATACATTTTTTAGATAAGATGAATTAACTAGGTTTTTGATTCGTATCCTATACATTAATTGATATTGTAGACATTGACAGATATACTCTCAAGTAATTTATCCGTTAATTAGCAACCAAATAAAGGTAATTAAACGAAATAACAATTACACAACGAAACCAGCGTAACAGAACGAGCGGAAAACACATTAATACTTCAAATATGTCTAATATTGATAGCTTTTGTATTTAATTGCCGAGAAAATGGTCAATACAAGGAAATAGGCGGCCAACACACCTGAACGGGCATTCAACATTATTTACCTCCGCAATTAATTCTGTTTGCCGCCTTACGGTGGCCGCAGACGATTGGAATAATCCATGACGATATGAAATATAAGTTCAGAAGACCAAGCTCAATCTACTGTATGATAAAACAAATGCGAATCTGCGAACTGAGAAAAATATGTAAATGAGTCTTGGTACGTCTTTAGTGTATCGTGGAGCTATGGAAAATTACTTAGTTTTCCATAATTCAGATCTAAGTTATTATGATTAGTTTAGACTACTAAATCTAAATTTTCTACTTCTTCTCAATCTGACAAAACATATGGAATTTTGGTATCTACAATGTTCATACCAACTCTTTTTTTAAGGTAGAGTCCGCAATTAAATCCGTGTATTCAAAAACTACCCCAAATTCTTCAACATCCTTCAATAGTAGTTCAAGTAAGGAACTAAAGCAGTTTCAGAAACTGAAGTAAAAATATGATCACTACCATATTCCCAAACTCCTCATAAAACATACTACAATAACAAAACCAACATACCATTGTTCCAAGATTCTCATACAAGTGAAATAAACAGAGAAAGGGAAATAAAACAGTGCGGTGTTACTTAGTAGCCAGTAAAACCGGTGAAGTCGTAAACCTAGTATGACCCAACCCTGTTATAGTACGATAGGGAAAAGTTCCCTTTCAATACAGCAGCAATAGTGATCTTGACCTTACCGACAATAAACTGGGACGGCAATAAAAACGGAAACAAGAACAAATCCCTATTGCCTTAGTTTTTAAGACTTGAGAGTTTCTAGAGTTATTAGTCATGTTCTCATCATTGCATACGTCACACAGGGTTATAATGTTGTAGAGCAATAAATGTGTTCGATTACAGCTGATTTTGACTTCATAATCAGCTGAGTGGTGAAAACACAATCTGTGCGAACTGTAGCGAGATCGATCCCCGTGTATGACAAATATTTTCCCATTGAAACCTATTGCGACAAAGATTTAATTACTTACGGCAGGATAAGGAAAACCAAACTAAAGCTTTAATTTGATTGTCAAGGTTGTTGAAATCAGTTCAGCAGTTTTGGAGATAAGGACGAAAAAAAATATATAGGAAGCATAGACTTCGGGTAGTCAAAATGAGAAATAATATAAGTATGATTAAAGATACTCACTCACCTTTACTGACAATTGTACCTTTCTGTCAAAAAATACTTAAAAGTAAAACACATTTACATTCATCTTGTACTTCTGATCTTTCTTCTCATTCTCGCGCTCTATATTTAAGCTCCCCATGACTGATTGAAGATTAAATAATTATCCGCGTAGCGCAGTAGGAGATGACTCGGGGCAACCCAAGTTATGCTAGTGTAGTTCCATCCCGCGGCGCTGTCTGCCTCATCATATCTGGAACTAATAATTTCACGTCTTAGAATATTGTGCTTGGCAACAAATGAGTTTTATAACCTAAGAGTCTTTATTCAATGGAAGGTCAAAGACCAGTTAGCTGTCATGGTTATGAATAAGGTTTTAATGTCAGTATTTGTTTGACAATAGAACTGACGGCTAACACCCTTTAAAAGACACAGCGGCATGTAAATATTTATTACCCATCCAAGACTTGACCTTGGTAGTTGGTAGATTAACCTCACAGCCTACCTAACCAGGTGGTCTGTGAGATTAAATCAAAGATAAGTCTGTAAGCTGTTTGTTTGTCGGCGACGTGACGCGGGTTCGATCCCCGCGCAGGAGATGCGTTTGTGTTATCTTTGAATGCATGTCCTGAGTTTCGGCGTCTTTGTTCATTTGACTTGAATGTTTGTGTGTTGAAGTGTTCAAGGTTTGTGCGACAGTATTTTTTTAATGTTTATCCAGGATATTCGTATACAGGGTTTTGTAAGTATACTACTTACCAATCCTACCCGCTTTGTTGATTTCACAATTTCTACAGAATACCATATTGAGTACGTAGAAAAACGATTACAGAAGCGAACTCTATACAATATTTAAGCTTAAGCTTAAAAGTGTTCGCTTTTCCGCGGTGCCTACTTAATAATTTGTTACTTCTTCACATTGTTACGTTAAATACGATCTTCAATCGTTGATTTGGAAAGTGATTGCCGCAGTAAAGAATTGAATATTTGATAGTGTGTGTTGCTAAGCAAACAAGTCACATGCACAGGACACCTTGACCAAGGACAAGCATTTCTAAATCACACAAACTCTTGTGATACGCGGAAATCGAACTCGCAACTTGTCGCGCTCAGAGGGGTTGTCTTGGTGACCTCAACCACTTAGCTAACCGTGCAGTAAAATTGTTATATTTCAAACTAAAATTACAAGCAAATTCCAAAAGATTCGCTTAACAATAACAGCCATACATCACACATCTTCTAACCGTACATTATACTAATTAACACATTACTTAGCTACAGAACTGCCTACCCTACTTCTTGTATCTAAGTCAGTTTCCCGTAAGCCGTATAAAAAGAGGCGCGCGTGCCCCGCATCGCCATAAACCGAAGATACGGTGTCTTATTGGTCTGGTGCTATATCATATTGGACCGTAAATGTCTTTAGCAACACGGTAATAAGATGAAGCTATTGTTGGATGTCAATATACTTTATAGTTCGGTTTTCAATCGCGGGATATATTGGGGAATGGGGAAACGGTTTGTATTATTATAATTATTTACGTAAGATTCATACTGATTTATTTAATAACGGTTTATGTAAGCAAATTTATTGGAATCGCTCGACTAGTTTCCGCCGTGTCTGCTCATGGTTAAGGACTCTGGTTGGATCCCAAAGTAGCAGCAAGTGATTAAAGGTTGTATCCAAAACTAGTGGGGCTATTGCGATAAATACGCGTGAGTTAACTATTATTAAATAACGAATTATAAAAGATTTGTTGTTTTCTTCTAAGCCACCAGGAGTTTGATTATCAATTTCATGAATATGGTAATTCGTGCCTGAGAAAGCAATAGCCCATACAGAGTGTAAAAATGGAAGTGAGACATAAAGAAAACAATATCTATACTCTAAAGACATTGTCTTGACATTCTATAACAATTTTTTTTTTTAATATATGTATTTGGTAACAAATCGATTATTTACTTAGAGGAAAACTTTACTCTTTAACTAAATAGTTACAAAACCACAAGAAATGAATGTAGTAAAAACAGTTGACCCTCTATAGTGATTGCTTACAAGGGTTACGAACAACCGATACGCTCCGATACATTTCGGCAAAAAGACGAGAAAAATGACCAAACTTCGATTTTCACGGTATGATATAATTTATTTGATGTATTTCTTTGTAAATATTTGTTTAAGTATATTTTTACCATTTGAGGTCAGTCAGAAAGAGTATTTTAAGAATTTCTGGTTCACGCTCAGATTTAACGAGAAGGTGCATCAGTTATCAGTAGCTTTTCCCCCAGGGCTAGTAACTTCCAAGGCAAAAGTGTGGGTCGAATATTTCTATCGTTTAAATTAGTTTCTATTGGAACAGATTTAGGTCTGATAGTTGTGGAATCATATACATATGTAATTTTACTTACATAGGGTAGATTAGAGAAAATATTCCAAAATGATAATTTAGGTGTTTCTATACAAAATTCAACTCTTATTTTTTTAAGTTTATTGTTGTACCATGTGTTGAAAATTTTTCCTTTAAGTATAGTTCCAGTCGAATCGCGTGACGGTCTTTAAATACAAGCAGGTTATCGATTGAGTTTCAAATGGCCGGATGTTTTTGAATTTTCAAAAGAAGAATTTTGAAATGTTTTAAAGGGCCACCAATTTCTTGTCATAAAAAAATCTAATTTTTTCAAATGGCTTATTTTCAGAATTATTTAAATTCAAACCCATTTATTTGCGTCTATTTCACGTAAGTGAATAACATGTTCATCAGGAAATTCAATCATACTTTAAATAAATATGGTGATGAAACAGAAATACTATCATAAACTATTCTACTAAAAGTTTAGAGAGTCATGAGACCAGGACAGTATGTTTTAATAAACGAGGAAACGGTTTAAATGGCAATAAACAGTCTGGCGACTCGGTTACAGGCGATTTGAGTTACATTACGTGTGAAAATGTCTGTCAATTAAACCATGGCGTGCTGGCGTAATAACATCCATTTGTGAGCAGTAAAAGTTGAGCTTTTTACTGTTTCAAATGGGCATTATACTTTTAATTATGTATGTGAATGTGAACACTATCATTCTGCTTAAATGCGTCTCCGTTGCTCGATAAATCCTTGATTCCTGCAGTTTGCCTTTACCAGAAACGTCTTGACTATCGGTAAACATGATATTCTTTTTAATCCTTTTTTTTTGTTTCAAGCTTAACAGACGTTTAATGAAGCAGATAAATTTAAAAGAGCCTAATATATTTCGGCGAACGCATGAAATAACAGCTAGAGACAATTAAATGTAGAAGTACTTGACCCGATGTATACAAGACCTATTGTTTGCAACTTGCATGATATCTTATTATTTTTAATTTTTTTTTTAATTTACAAAACAACATATGCATTCTGATCCATTTTGTCAAGAAAGCCTGCAGCGAATCAATCGTCTATTTTCTTTCCGCGCCAATCTTTTACCACATTTCCTAAACCCTGTTAACTTACAGAATCATCAATTGCATAAGTATCTATTGAAGTGCACACTGCACAACTACTTAAATCACTTGTTTTATTACGCACCTTGTCTACTAAATCATAAGGGCGTGGTTCTCACACTCCACCAAACAACTTGCATAACTGACAGTTAATCTGCTCTTTATTTCCTAGTCTCGTGGCGCCCCGCGGTTTCATCCACATTCCCGTTCTCGTGTCAATCAGGTGAAATATAGCCTGTGTTAGGTTAGGTACGTAACGGAAATATTGATTATCAGTGGCAAAATAACTTGTAAAATGGGTTTGGTGGGTTAGGCGTGAAAATGGAAGGCATACGCTATTGTTTAAATTTCCGATATTTTTTGAAGTAAAAGCTTTGAAGTGTTCTTAGGATTGGTGAGAAGTTGGCGACAGAGAAAGAGTTTTCAAAAACGACTCACTCATTACGGAATTCAATCCTTGTATCGCGGGGGTGTTCACAAAGTTCACAAAGACTAGCATTCGTGAATCACGTAAACGCTTGTTCTACGCGGGAATCAAACTCTCGCAGCACTTCATGAGTGTGGCGCGACAACCTCAACCACTTGGCTATATACTTACATTGAATTAAATTATTGATGTCTGAAGAGCAAAATAGTCATTTAAACTAACCAATAATAATCAAACATCAATCAATACAAAATTAACATCTCAGCTTCTTTAAATTTCACAACCAAAAACATTAAATTAGTTTATTATGTACTTAAACATCTAATTATTCTTTAATAAATCAACTTAACTAATAAACGTTTACACCAATAAATCTATAGATAAACAACATATTTACTTAAACAAAACCCGTTAGTATCCCATAGAAATAATTACAATTAATAATTGTATGCATTGAATGCTTTTGTGAATGCAAATTAGGTGTAATTCATTTGATTTGCATATAGAGGGTCGCCGGGCTGACCTCTGGCGGCAGTCGCTTGAACCACGAGATACGTCACAATGTTCACGACACAACAGATAAGGGGGAAGGCAGGATGTCTGAACAGATTTATTAGAAGCTTGGTGTGGTCATTGGAGACTGGTTCTGTGATTAGTTGTATAGTACATTATTATTAGTAAAACCTTACTAAGATTTCGTGTGTTATTGTGGTGTGCAAAATAAAATTGTCTTTCTATTCTATTATTTTTCTAAAAAAAGAGAAACAATATCTAACTAACTGACTATATTTTATTAAGTTTCCAAATACAGAAATAATTACTTTCTTCATCTGTGCTTCAAGATAACCTTTAGTAAATGACCCTTTTTATAATTGTAAAATAATAGAAATAATCTTTCCTAAAAAAACTGCCTCAATGCTGAGACATTTAGACAGATAACAGACACCCTCTACCAGGATTTCAAACCACCGAATTAAAAAGAACATATTCTTCTCTTTTTTGTTCCTCGCGATTAAACAAGAAACCCACTTTTTAAATTTAAAACAAACATGGAGCTTGCATATAAAACTGAAACAATTTATAAACGAACTAATCAACGTATGAAACAAACACCTAGTACTTATATCTGCATCCACAACGAAGTTACAAACAGCCTTCTAAATTCTCAGTATGAAGCAGACAGTTCTGACTGGCCTCCTACGCAAGCCGCAGTTTACAATCAGTAATTCCCAACGTCGGTTCATCTCCGAGCTTTACGGAAGCTATAGGTAGCTAGACGCACAAACAATTCTAATTCTATCACCAGTTGTTTATTGTTTTATGTGAAAGGAATATTTAATGCTTACACCTACGTGTTTGAATTGGTTTCGAAATTAGTGTCTGTAGATTTAGTAGATGTTATTTGTGCTGGATGTAACTAGGTCCTAATGTATCTAGTGTCGGTTTTTATAAATATTTAATTTTACTATGACTTTTATCTGAAACTAGCTGTTGGGCGCGACTTCGTCCGCGTGGTTAGAAGATATAAGTCATGATTTATACCTGCCCCATTTTTCCACATTTTCCATTGTATCTTCGCTCCTATTAGTCGCAGCATGATGGTATATAGCCTAAAACCATCCTCGACGAATGATCTATTCAATACAAAAATAAAATTCATTTGAACCAGTTGTTCCTGAGATTAGCGCGTTTAAACAAACAAACAAACTCTTTAGCTTTATATATTAGTAAGGATTAGTAAAGATATGACTAATAAAAATTGTCTTATTATGGCAGTATTTTTGGCACAGATAATGGCCATGGCCACAGGCCATGTTACCTGAAAATAAAATAAATTGAATTGCATTTAATAAACAAAAGAAAGAGGTATTTTCATTCGGACAGGCAAAGCTATCAAGCTTAATTTGGTGTTGGTTAGTAAACACAGTATCACAAAATATTAATAAAAAAATAAGGAATTATGATGTAGATACATAATCTACCTATATTTGTAGTTGTCACTGGTCTCCTTTTAGCTCTAATAAATTATTAACTGTTACCATTTTAAAGTAAATTCGTACTGTGTTTCTAAAGCATGTAACATTATGTTTATCCCTACGTATCTTTTGCTTCAGGTAAGGCGTGTCATGTACTGCATCCAGGCTGTCAAACGCGCACGCGCAGCGTATGCGCCGCGTGTTGTTACTATAAACGCTTCCGGGGTGAGTCGACCAAGAGCTGCGAATATTACAAATCACGCATGCCCCTTGGATGAGGTAGTTTTATGTAATGTTTTTGTCTTTAAGGTTGTAATTTTTTACTGTCATTTATTTATAACCTATTTGTCTGCTTGCTCTTTCTGTCCTTTTGGTCATCAATTTTATTTCTCATAATTAATGTAATAATAGACAGACTGTGCTCTAGACTCGAATCTAAGTTTTTTAAACGAACGTATTTTTCACACTCAATACTGAACTATAGCGAAATAACTAAACAACCTTTGTTTATTTCAGCCTACTAAAATTAAATCTAGAAACCCCAATCGCAGTTCTAACCTTTTTCAAATTCAATCCCTTTTTAGCCTGACCATAAAACGGGCACTTCCCAAGAAAGATATTGAATCGTTGTGCGTACGAGTCGTGTAGCACGCCTGCAATATATTACAGTTGCACGGTTAGTTCATGAGCAAAATGACAGATGGCACCACTTGCCGCCATTCGAGGCCTATTACAAGCCTTCGAGATTTATTGCACGCGTATTTATATCGATTCTAATGTACCTTAGATGCTTGTAGGGTTATATTCGGTTTTGCAAAAATATTGGCTTACGTGTAAGCTTTAAGTCTTTTTTGGATGTTTGCAACAGGTTACTAAGAATGTTAGGTAGTGTGTATTACCTAATCGTTATTTTGAGAAACAGCTTACGGCCCCTAATAAGTTTTTCAAACTTTTTGTAGCTAAGGCTTGAAATAGTATTAGAGTTTAAATCAGTATTTTAAAGCTCCGTCCCCATTATCGCAAAAGCGTCTGTCTGTTCGTTTGCTACCGGGCTTTATCTCGTAAACTGTGATAGCTAGACTAGGCTTGAAATCTTCGCAGTTAATATATTTCTGTTGTCTAGAGGTTAAGGTCACTACGCCGAATGAACCGTGCGCGACTTGCTGTGGGTTTGATCCCGGCTTGGGACGAGCGTCTTCGTGATCCACGAATATATGTCCCAGTCTTGTCTAATTCTTTGTGAAACCCCCGCAACACAACGATTCCATTCCTCAGTTTGGGAAGTAATTTTGAAAACAAAAAAAAAGAAAGATCAAGACTAAACGGAAAAATTTAGTAGTGTGTAAAAAAAAGGAATTTTAACATGCATCACAAATAATTACATACTTAAACCAATGCACAAGATCTTAACGCCATGATATTGACCCCCTGTACCCTATACGGGTTGTCAAGTAAACATATGGCCATGATACCTGCAAAGGTGTCGAAACGTCGGGAACTAAAATCTTAAATTAAACCGCGATAAAATCCGGAAAAGTAGTTTCATTTCAAAGTAATATCCATTATTTCGTACTCCGTGATTGCGGCCAGCTAATTGCACGCTCCCGTAGTTACGCGCGCGTACTGGATGAGCGGAGTCTGTAATGCGTGCAACTAGATTAGTCGCACTTGCATATTTATATCTTGTAGGAAACAGTCGTTTCTGGAACATTCCTCACTAAGGTTTATTGGATTTTGGTATTTGGTACTTTGGGTTATTATATTTAGAGGTGCAGCTGGGGAGTTTACAGCGCCGTAATAGGTAGCGAAACTGGGTGCAATGTATTTTGACCTTCAGAAAGTGTTACTTCTTAGCATAACTTGAATAAGTGATTATTGATTTTGATAGCTTAGTTTTAAGCATTGATACCTTAAAACAAAGACCAATTCCTTGTTTATTCATATTCAACAACACTTTAAACCATTTCCGAAACATGATTTTCTGCAATGCACGAATAAATATTATATTTTATTATAATTTAAAATAATTAAAACATATTCTAATGGAAACCAACCGAGCAAACACGATGAAAAGGCATACATGACCTAAATAGCTACAAAACTAGGTAACAAATCATTTCATCCAACCACCATCCCACTATTCCACCACAGCTCTACGCAATAGAGATTAAATTCCATAATAAATAGGTACGAAACCATGAAACTTGATTCACGCCAGCCCCAATTAACAGTTGAATCGTGGATCCGTGGAATAAAGTTAGCAACTACTAACTTTCTGGAGTTCAGCTTAGTTAGATTCCTGAGGTTCAAATGTAAATATGCTGTTGAGAACTAAGTTCTGATGTTTGAGTTATTAGGCTCTAGATTATTAGAGAGTAGACTGGTTAGGGTTAAGGGTTTAATAAAACATGTCGTGTGGTACATATGTAGTTAGAGTAATTCAGCAATTATCTGGGACTCATTAGGACTTTAGACAACACTACATTTGAGTTCCTTTGCCCAGATTTTACACTAAACTTTGAGATTTTTTTTATTGAATTTAACTTTTAACATTTTAGCTTGCCCTCTTTTAGGTTAACTCGTCAACTCAAATCAAACGAACTGAAACTCCCTAATGAGTTTGATTTTTGGTGTTTTATTTAATTGCAGAACTTTTGTGGCTATCTTCCAGTATCAGATCAGCACTATGCTATAATAATATTGCATTCCAAAATTCTCAAAAAGCTCTATTTCAAAACTAACATTAAGCCCACAAGTGCCCAAAAAAACTTCCTCTTTTTAAACATACCTAAGGTAAATTCATCTATTTTAAGACTACACTAAACCCAGATTCAAAAATCCAAAAGATCTTCCTCTTTCATAAACATACAGTAGAGTGATAATTAACCCGTATTTCCCTGGTTGCTCGCACCATAGGCTCGGTACACACCGTGCGTAACAATAATTTCAGTAGCGTGGATCGCTATCAGTTTCCCGAGCCGGCTAATTGGGAATCCTCTGTTACGCACTGACGCTAAAGCGTAGAATATAGAAGGCTAAGTCCTAAATGCCTTGTAGAATAGGCTTCTTCAGTTAACGATAGGTGTGATGTGGTATGTAGCTATATTAAATCTAAAAGTGATGATTGATGAAAACCATGTTTATACTTTGGAGTGCAAGTCTCTAATACAACTTTGAGTCTATATATGTAGTTTCTTTTATACCTATAGGTGCAAATTCGCAGTCGTTAAAGCTATGATCATCAGGTACCAGAATTGAACCACCCATTGAATAAAAACTCAAATTAGGGACAAAAACATAATTTGGCTCATTGTCAACCTTAAATTTTCTTATTTATCATACTTAGTTACTGATAAAAACTTGCTACCTGAAGAATTGTAACACGTTTCCATGCACCGACACCGAACCATACATAACGGATCACGGTTATTTTTAATCAATAAGAGACTTCCTACCCTATAATAATATGTCAAAGTGTCCAATATTTATCTAGCTTCCGATAACTTAGATAAAAAAATAAAATTGCTCATTTCTTTTGTAATGCCATAGGTAGGTAATGAACCTTCTGCATTCTACAGTTATAATGTAAGAATGTTGTAAGATTGAAACATAAATACAGTTGTTACAGTATATGTAGGCAAATGATATACGGAACTAGGAGAGTAATTAAGGTGCGAAGAAAACAGATTACCTTAGTCTCTCTTACAAACCTTAGTTTGTTTGATTATAAAGGTTTTAAGAATGGTTTTAGTGATTATAACCACTCGTATTAAATTATTTGTTTAGGCTTTTTCCTTAGTGCATCTTAATACACTCCTTTATTAATGGCCTGCGAAAGCATTTGCTTAATAAAAAATAATGTATAACGGAAAAACGGTCAACGGTTAGGTAGAAATAAGACATATTTGCAATAAGCTATGTTATGTGTATCTTCAAATTCATGATACAGTAAAAGTACCTACATTAGATACTTCTTTAGAAGGTTTACTCTAAAGAAGCCGTCAAGACTTACAGAATTTTCGTGAACATCGGTCAATATTCCAGGAATCAGTCTACATACAGTTCCACCTTTAATATAGACTCAATAACAATGAATAGATCAAGTCATCACGCGAAAGCCTCGTACATAAAGGAAAATATTTATATTCTATCTAAAAAGGTAATTTAATCGCATTAGGATAATGTGGCGTGTTGCCTAATCGCGTCAAGTCATCGTTGCTTCTCATTAGGGTAAGCTCCCTGATTGCTTTTCGTATTTCGTATTTTATGGGAGACTGTTTTGGGGGAATAAAACAACAACCTGTATAAAGATGTTATGAAGGCAGTTTGTTTGTAAAATAAAATTTAAGACGGAGGAAGAGAAAATGGAAACCACTAACCAGTTCAAGGGTATCTTTGTGCAAGCAACAGTTCACAGAATATAGACTGAAGAATTAATACTCCTCATTGCATTCCTTCTTAAATAATGTACCTATAAGAATACTGTGCTACTTTTATTTTTACACAGTTCCACAGGCAATTTTGGTTTCCTGGTGTAAAAAGAAAAATAAATAGATAAGGAAAAAAACGGGGCTTTCGGAACTTTAAAAAAATCACGATGAACCTACGATTTGTGTGTGTCCAAAAAACTTCTAGTTTCTTAATAAAATATGTACGAATCAAATTTATCGTTATAAAATCGTAAGTAATGCCACTTGCCCATACTCAGCAACAATATAGGTAAAATTTGTTTAAATAAAACTGTAGAAAACATCGCAAAACCAACACTAACCTAACCTCATTACTCGGTGATTGAACTCTCATTAACTATACCCTAGTTAATTTTTCACTGTACACACGTTAACTTTTTACAAACAGTACCGATTGGCCTGTATGATAAAAATAACTCGGTCAAAAGTACCGAGTGGCAGCCCTAGTGTTATAACAGCGGGCGAGCACGCAAACCGTGTCAAACTGTATAATATCATTATTCCTTGTACATTAAGCTGGGAAATTTATTAACACTCAAAAACCGACCGATATTGGGTAACACTAAGGAAAATAACCTAATTTGCTTATCTGAAATTTTAGGGCTTTTTTTCCTTGATAGTGCATTATTTTGGTAACTTTAAGTTTATTTTCGAAACTGAGCTGATTTAAAAATGTGAAATTCAAAACCTTGAAAGTTTTATACATTCTCCAGAAGTAACAGAGGGTCAATGTTAGATCTGAACTTAGTGTTTTGAAAAATCAATTTAGAGCACAAATTATTATAACAACATTTCATACCGTAGCTAACAAACATAAAACAGCCACGAACATAACACGAAAACCACATCCAAAATAATGTGAATACACGTAAAATATCCTCTGACAATATTCCTGCTGAAATGCGACCGAATGTCTTTCGCATACTCCATCCTTGTCCCTAGCATTAACGTTACTGCAGGGTGAAAGAGACGACGATTAGAAATTGTTGCTTCTAGGAGCAAGAATTTAGAGATAAAATCCGGTATGTACGGGTTGTAGCGGATTCCATTGTGAATCAACCTCGCGTTCTGGACTATGACTAATGCAGTTTATAGCTGAGAAAAATGTTTATCCTTGATCAGGACACCTTTCTAGTTTTCCTTTTGCCGACCGCCTTATCCGATTACGGTGGAGCGAAGTGAAGGTGAAAAATGAAATGCTTTGCGTGTAGCTGCAATTTTTCACTTTATGTAATTCAATTTGAGCTTCAGTTTTCCTTGTATTTTCAAAAGAATGTTTAGTGTTATGAAGAACTACTGTATGCTTTTGCATCCAAATGAAATATGAGGTCAAAAATTCTGCACGCGAAAACAGCGGTTAACATACAGCGGTCGTTAGAATATTTAAAGACAGCTATTAATCGCTCAATGATAATATAATAAAGACAAAAACAGTAGTCCGTACGATAAATAATACGGAACTTAACACAATAATCTAAAATTTATCAGTGGTGCCACAATATCTTTGACGAAATATGTCAGCATCGGACGTTATTATAAATATCGTAGATTAAGGAATTTAATCATAATCCTATTTATTATAATTTCGTAATCTTGCGTGTTGGACTGAATTCCGCGAATGTTTATAATAGTTTATGCATTATATTTAAATTTATAGCTTACGTTCAATTCGGTTTGGACGAAAACGCTGTGATATTTTTAAGTCTCTGATAAGACTGGCCTTCAGTACGATTCTTCCATTTTTTAAGTATGTATATCTAAGTTTTCTCATTCTTCTTCGTGAGTATACCTACATTAGCAATACTCACCTCACATTCATTCATTCATACATATTTACCCACTGCGTAACGCAGTATTATCATAACATGCGTACGTCCATTTATAAAAATAGCTTTCAATGCTATCACTTCTCGATAAATTATGACAATCCGGATTATGACGATGTTAATACTCAACTTCCCCTTCTTAATACATTTTTGATAAACTCATTTGCATTTCCCCGTGGAAAATTTTCATGCTTTTATGACGATAGTTTCATATGACAATTTATAGTTCAATGAATATTATACGCCACATAATATCATATACGAAAACATCAAACGCTTCAATAACTTAATGAGTTATTACCATAATAATATATTGTCACGTAACAGGGATATTAAAGGCACACCGCGACACATTTTAGTAACGTCGAAAGCCAAGGAAAATTATGTCAAGAATGTCATAAAGACGGCTCAAATGTCTGTTATAGATGGTGGTGTTATGGGAATCAAAGGCCTGACACGGTTCTAGAGCGGGCTTTGTCTTAGTGACGCGGAGAAATCTCGGAACTTGAATAATTGTTAACTAGATTACTTGGATTGCGATGGTACGGAAACCTTATTTCCCATTGATAGTGGATTAAAGTTTAATATGAACGGATAAAATGTTAAAGGATTAAAAATTCAGATTGATGTCGTTTCGATAAATCTTACTTATTGTGTTTCAATTACATTTTTTTTTTTTGTAAATATTCAATGTTTAACTGAAAGCTCTTTCTCAACTCTTGATTGGGATGTCATAACATTCGTTCATTTTATACCTCTAAAACATTTATCTATCACCAGCACTTTGGTAATATAACATTGTGCTTGCATAGATACGATTAATAAATACATAATACCATCGGAAAATTCATCATCTATCCGGCTATTAAAACTATTTCCGAACTATAACATATTCATACTCACACCCTTCAGCATCAAACTGCTACAGGATGCTATTGAGTGAGTTACTAACTGCTAAACGGTTACGTTACAAACTCACTCAGTGAAGTGTCAGAAATACAAACACAGATCCGTGCGCTCTGGCAACACTGGCGTCGTCGGGCTGAAACACACTCACACGCACACATGCACATAGATGACTGACACTACTCCGCTGCTACTCTATCGATGTTAGCCCCAGCCCACACTGAAAGCGCTAATTCGCGGCGCGAGGGCGCGAGAGCGAACGACGAGAAATTGTCGCCAAATTGTCGTTTCCTGAGCACTGATTGCATCGCTCGCTCCCCGCTTCCGTCCCACTGTTTGCTTATTTGATAGAGAATTAGATTTTTAGTCGCAATACAATTGGTTTTCATTCGCGCTTGCGATTTATTTAGTTTATAGAATGGTGTTCGTGTTGTTTTTGGATTGTGGTTTTTGCATGATTAATCAAAATGGGGTTCCTGTCTTGTGATATCTTTATTTTGAGAAAGATTTTTTTTGTAAAATTTGTACTTGACGAAATATGTTAACATCTCCAAAGCTCCAGAATCCAGGGTCAATGTCGTTACATGAAATCTTCAGTACGAGTATCACACCTCAACAAAATTCCTCAAAATCAAGTACTCCAAGAATTTTGACAAAGTTACAAGTGTGCTTAAAATCTGAAGTGGATTCTCATAATTTAGGATTCTTCGTCATCGTCACGACAAAGTGCTCGAGAAGGATCGTTCGCGATATTTTAATCTTATCCCGAGATTTTTGACGATGAGTGAGCATTTTGTACATAATAAATAGGGATCGATTAATGACTGTACTAAATTCTGTTTCAATGGTGAATTCTAAACTCATTTGAACGTTGTCAGAATCAGGGCAATTCATGTTGGAATTTGTAACGTAATTTTAGTACATTAATTTATATCCGACAAAGCAACTGCGGTTGAGATTGTAATTACGAATGAATGCTTTGTAGTTGTATCAAGCGTTTTAGTACTAAAATCCTCTTAAATCTTTATATGGGTTAATGAAGTCTTCATTTTTAGTAACACAGGTATCCTGAAAACCATATAACTACGACCGAAATCCAATCATATTACCATAAATCCAAAAACACCTCCCGTTTTGGGTTGCAAAACTAATTCTATACATAAGTACTGAAATAATCGTAACAATACAATTGCTAACCTAAAATCTATAACAAGCTAAATCCCATCTTGATATACTATTATTACAATGTACCGGTATTATAAGAGGTCGAAAAGAAGACAACAAAGCAAATACCCAGTAATAATGGTTATTATCGCGGATAACCAACGTCGACCTTGCTCGATGCGGGATTAGATAACCAATCGTACCATTGCGGTCTGGAGATCACTTCTAACGGTATGTCCGATGGACCTAAATGTTGTAGACTCTTGTAGAAATTATATTAAAGTTCATATTTCTTGCCTACGAGAAAGTAGTCGCTTAGAGGCTGAGGGGAAAGTTTGCTAATTTGCTGTTGATAGTCCAATTTTGAGCGGGTCATTTTAATGTTAACATGCCATGAAACATGTAATCGCGTGGAAGATAGTTGAATAATTGAGTTATGTACAAAATTATTTGAACTTTAAAAGATGAACTACTAGTAACTAGACATCAGATATAGCGCAGTTCTTGTAAGAAAGTTCGTGTCTTTGTGCTAGAAATTTGTAAGTTTGTAAATCACAAGGGGTCCTTTGGGCGAGAGTTACTTATATGAAAAGCTAAACTAAAAAAGATCATAAAGGAAATTCTGAAGGTAGGCATCAAACTGCCCACACACGTCTACGCCTAACTAATCCCAAGCCATGGGCGTAGTCAAACTATCCATTGGATGGATAACTGTACTGTTACTTGCGCAGTGTCATGTCTCACGGAGCGTGATAAGCCAAACTGGATCTGTACTCAGATCAGTGCGATCACTACTCGTAACCCGATACTGCTAAAAGACATGGTTCATGAAAGCACTAAGATTGTTAACATTAACAGGTTAAACAAAGGAAAAGGAATAGTCCTAGAGCTTTTTGTTTTCCTAACTCCTAGTCTTTTGCGAAGGATCCCGACTATTTTCAGTGTCAGTTGTAAGCAACGTTGAAGATAAATAAGTTCAAGCATAAGGAATTTGTTTGATCCCACTTCTAGTCAGACAGCCTTGACATATTTGATACAACTAATTCTAACTTTGACAAAAAATCATCTATTGATACCAAACTGAGCGCAGGCAGTTCATCGCCTTGTGCGACAAGATTTATGGAAACCAATACGTCACCAAACCAAACGTCTCATATCCTACCTATCTAAATACCAATCGACTAAGATTTCGATATATTCTGTTTCCATTTAGATATTCCCCACTTAATGTCCACTTACTTACCAAATCCTGAATACTTCAAAAGATTGGATCGGCTACGTCGGTTAGCACAGAATTTGCTTATCCTGGCACATTTCCAACTCTTATTCTTACATATTTTGCTGATATCTCTAAGTTGTGAGAAACTTTTCTGAATTCTGCCTAAATTTGTTTCTATGATCCCTAAGGGATGTTAGCTGCCAGATTTGAAAATATTTAACACATTTTGCTTGACTTCTCTATTGAACACGTTTTCTCTCTATTGGACCTCACCTTGACCTAATAAAACAATATTTAAATCTTCTGAATAAACCTAACGACATAACTTCATCCATCAAAAAACTAAGTGAATAGTAACTAAAGCTGCACGGACCTTGTTAGTTGCCCCGTTCGAGTCCAAAAAATCGAGAAAATACGAGAGGTTACACTCCCAATTAGAGCAATTTAGCACTGTCGTACCATACTGATTGTAGATAGGTAGTATGAAAAAAGTGCGGCCATTTTAACTAGTTGTCATATTGAGATTCCATTTTCAAAAAAGCTTTTATGGAGATTGCTATTGTAGGCGTTCGATTGGAACAAGTGACTGTCGCGTGGATTGTTTTAGTTTACATAGCAACTGGAAACATTTCACTCGTATCGTATATTTTGCAGATTCTCATTCTATGAAGTGTTTTATTTTTAGGCATGTGCATAACAGTATTTTTTGCAGGTACCGAGTTAAAGATTCTGTCGAATACAAATACGATCTCAGTCTGGTCAAAGAAAAAACCTCATCACGTGGGCCGATTCAAAAGAGTTTATCTAAAAAAGTCATTAATTAAACTTGTCAAGACAAAAACCAGTTCTTTATTGCAATACGCGATAAAACTAACTAGACCATAAAGAATAACTTTCGCTAGAATTACCCATGCACATGCTAAGGGCTAGCATAATCAAAGGTATGTAAGTCCGCCATAAGTACATTATTTCCGAACTATGTCGGCGTACCACGCAAGTAAAGTATTCCACACGACCGGCAAATATCTCGCCGTCAACAAACGCGCCTAAATAGAACCATTAATTTCATTCATTCGTTCGTTCGTTTCATTCGCGGTATCGTTTATTTGGTGTCGCGCCGTAAATGGATTAATGAGTGCTAATGTTGTTTATTTTTTGTTGTTACTTGACGTTTTCAATCTATAGTTATTGGTTTGAACTTCGTTGAACCTTGAAGACTAGGACTTAAAGTATTTGTGTTATACCTTATACAGCTGCCAAGTGCCAATAGAATAGGTATCTACTTCTAAAAAAAGTATTTATTAAATAATGTAATTGGATTTGATTCAAGATAAGTTATCGAATATAATTCATTAGAGGATTATGATATGCTCATTACAATACGTTGTTAGACAGAGTAAATAGCTCAGGTTTCAGAATTTGCTAAGTCATTTGACGTAGATCGTGGTCTATGCATGCTTTTTGACCTTTGAGGTTATAATGAAAAAGTTTTTATACTTATAGTGTCTACTTCATTTGTCAATTTACTTCAAGGGAAATATTAAAAGTAAGAAGAGTAAATTTTGCCATTGAAATTAGTTTTTGTCTATAGCTCAAGTAATATCTAACTTCCAGATATCCACATTGGCAAAAATCCCAAAAGAAAACTGATAATAATAAAATTCCATCGGATCTCTTAAGCTTGAATTTCAATTAAAATCTTGAACAGAGTTAGGATTTGAAACGACGCCTCAACGCCCTCAACACATCTCAAATCAAGTCGGTTCCCGAATAAATGTATAATTAGGAATTGAAAATTACTTTTGATGAAGTAAGGACCAACAAAGTTAAAATTATATCAAGTTTGTTCGCCATGTTCTTGGTAAATTACGAACAGCGTAAATCCACTTAAAGTTAAACCGATTCTTCAATGGAGATTGATTTGAATGCTGATTAAATAACACTAGTTGATTGGGCTAATTTCGCAATTATTTTATAAATTGGAATTGATATTGAGAGGTAGATCTAGAGGAGGGGTAACTAAATACGGTAGGAACATTAGTGATAGATGATATGATTGTATTACGGTGCAGCTTTAGGTACTGAAAACATGTATTTTAAGCGTCAAACGAAGTAGTGGAACGAATAATCGTAGACAAAACATCACGGCTTTACGGCTAAAGCTAAGAATATTTTGCCTTCGACCAAATGACATGAAATGCTTTTGAAATAGGTTTAGATATACTTGGCAAATCACCTGAATTATAAATAGCCGTATAAACACTAGCTACAGGATTCCACCACGGTATTCGATATGAAAAAGTTGGCCAATATCGTCGAGGATACGTGAGAAGAATTCATTACATCTGCGAAGGTTACTCATGGCATTTTCCTCAAACGAAAGTGCAGCGATCAAGGCATTTTAACGAAGGAAACCTAAGCACCTACGTGAAACACCTTGGCAACTAACAACCCATAATTGCAATACACGGCGAAATGTAGATCATTACTTAAGTAATCATTTAAATAGAAAAATACATTCTCACGAGCAAAGTAGGTTTAACGCAATAAATCGGTGCAATTATGTCGTTCGATTCTTAAGTTTGTGTTGTTGCGACGGCTTTGCTTGCGGTTTTTTCTTTTCTTATTTTCATAGTACCGTATTCTGGCCACAATCCTGCTATGTTCATTGCAGGAAATTATGCTCCAAATTCTGATAGATGTAGGTGGATTGAGTTACATAAATTGAATGAAATATTGTTCGCTTGGTCATTGTGCAATATGCCCTTACCAACTCTCAAGTGTCTTTGAACTTTGGTCATTGTCCAATTCTTGTAGTGTAACCATACTCTAGTCAGTATGGTTACACTACAAGAATATTAATTTCGGTTCATTGGCAAGTCTCAAAATCTTTAATTTTCTACATCTGATCTTCTTGCACTATATTCTAAGTCTTGTTATTTGTTTGGACGATCTGCTATAATTTACTTCCAACGTATGAATGGCAGTATCTATGCTGTAGTGAGTAATAATTAAAATAGTCATACATTTTTATACGTTATCATATCCGGCTCGCTCGCATCATTTAACAAGGAACCCAGTGGAAACAATGTAAAAACGTATCCCCAAGCGAGATCTAATACAATTTTGCATACATTATTCATGCGTAAGTTAGTTCCGATCGTTTCACAGCTTTCCAATGGTTTTTAGATCGAGATTTATCTGTGAGACATATTTACATACATCTTTTAACACTTCGTGATATTGAATACTTACTCTGACAATCGTTAAACCGATTCACTTGATTTTGCGGCACGTTCAATTTTCAAAGCTTTCTGATCGTTTTTTAAATGCTACTGATCTATCAAATATGGGTAATTTTCTGCGCAACTCTTAAACTTGCGACCTATAAATAAAGCACTTACACGTTCAGATTTGGACCGTTTTTAAGGATCTTTATTATGATGGCTTTTCTCCGAAGTTTCATCATTATGAGGGTCTTGAGTCGTGACCTTTAGTAATACGAAAACAGATTTCTTAGAATCGCAATTTCAGTTTCTATCATAGCGTGTGAACAGTTTCGGGAATTGCCGCAACTTTTCTAATGGGCTCATTGATTCCTAGTTTCTTTATAGACAGATTTTAGCTTAATTTTGTTGTCCGAGTTTTTTAGTTGTTCTTTAAGGCTATTATGGCCATCAACATGAGTAAACATGTAATAACATGTTTTCACACTCTAGTTCCATTAATAGAATTCTCCAAAGATCATTCAAAATAGATGAAGTTTTTTTCTATAAAAAAAGCCGGGACAAAAAGAAGTATCTATTTAAAAACAGTGCCGCCACTCACGCATAAATGTACATAAAAGAAAGTGAAAAAGTATGAGTGAATATATCATTCTGGTAGGCGAAAACACAACCGGATATTAAGACCTCACACCGTAGAACTAAGACAATCCGAAATACAATTGCCAAGCAATATTCAACCGTATCCAGTTACAACAAGTGGCAATAATTAAATTATGTTATTAAAGGCTCGCCTTTCTCGCGGCAATGTCAATTATTTCTACAAACATGGACGAAAGTGGGTTACTTCGAACAAAGCTTTGGTGTTTATGAATTTGACATAAATAGACTAAATAGGAAACTAGTTCAAGTGTCTTGTTTATGCGATCATTACCTATTCAAATTGGTATTTATTTTATCTGTAAAATAACTGTCAAAATTATCCATCATACATTCAATAGTTCATTCTTCAACTTTCTTCCGTCAATGCTTTATTTTGGTCGCTAGCAGCCTTTTTTAAGGGTAAATAATTTTACACGTCGTTGTAAATAAAAGCGTGATTGGCAAAACCTTCCTAGCCACTCAGATACCTATTCTCCGTAGTTAATGTGCAGTGGGAGTGAAGGCGCCACTTTCAACCGTTCTCGAAGGCGTTACGCACGTTTCAGAGCTCGTTATTACGTGCACTTCCTCGTAATGTTACCCTCAACGGTTTCAAAGTTGAAGTCAAGAAAATAAGAACGAACCATTTTATTTTAATCTGAAGAGAGATAATGTTGGCTGTTGATATGCGAGGATTATGTATTGCCTACTATGATAAGGTGAATGCAGCTATATGTGAAAATAATTTATCAAATTATTAAATTGCGTAATCAAGTTATTTCAGATAATACTCTCGTTTTTACTTTAAATTAAGCGCGGAACCGGATTTCCTTGTTAGTGACACATGATTTATTTTTTTACGAGTAGAATAATCTTGATAGCCGTAGATATTTCAATTTCATTTCATTAAAAAGTGCAACTAACATTACACGAATCTAACTCGCGTCATTGAATCATAGATGCACGACAAGTATGGAATGAACGCGTGCCCTCGTATTTCGCGCACCATTCGGTCAGCGCGACATTCCGTTCGTTCGCCACTCCGCAGTCGTGGGTGATAACCGCTCGTTGACGGACGTACGTATCGCGTTCCAACGCAGTTCCCGCGTAATATCGAACGAAAATTTTCAGTGATTAAAAAACAAGTTACGAATCGTGTTTGTGTTTAATTATATTGTGGATTTCTTGTGTGTATCGATTAAAATTCGTATGTGTGTGTAAAACGAGTTGTATCATTTTTTTGTGCATTCGAAAACTTGGATTTTTATTTTACGAAGTTTTTGTGGTAAGTTGAGAGATCATTTTCGTTGTTGTGGTCGCTAGATCGCTAACTTAAATAAGTAAGAGTCAATTAATGTCCCGTTGGCGGTAGGTCCGTAGTAACGCGCCGGTACCTACCTATCTGTCCACATTTTTGTAAGTACCGTAGATAATCGACACATCGGTCTCGTAGATGGGAGGTACCTGTAATTTTATCGCCTTTCTTTTCTTTGGATCAGCCGTGCTGTTGTTCGTTGGGTAGACTCACGAAGTGGTTCATTCCTTAATATATGTTAAACGTAAGCTATAAAGTGTTATTTCTGTACACAGCTCGGTCAGTAATTATTTTCTTGCTTATTTACGTTGCGACTACATTTTATGTAGGTTGTCAGCGGGTTTGTTGGTCAACCATTCGTCTGACCTATAATATCTGCGTTCTCACATTATTGGAGGGCCTCTCTGTACTTTTACCTACTTACCAAATGATATAATGTTGCGCTTACTAGTCGCGGAACGAGTTGCGACAACTGACTGTGTCCCACACTAGTAACGCAATTCTAGAGGCTTTAACTCGGCTGCGAGAGGTCGTAAGATCGAACCTGCTCCTACATAAACACAGAACAATAAAGCATCGATAATTAAATCTGTCCAACAATTCATTTTTAGAATATTTTCTTATCATATTTTCCGTATAATATCCCTTTAGAAAACTATTGTTAGGTGGTCTATTGATTGCTTAACTGACCACTAGTATGGGTATCTATGCATTCAAGAAAAGCATGACAATAACTTACATCTATCTATAGAATACCGCTACTTTCAATTCTTTATTGTACACGATACATACCTATGATAGGTATGTTCATACAAGTCTGTGCCATAGGGTGAGCTAAGCACTTAATAACTTCCGTAACAAAACGCATAATTAAACCTACTTTTGAAGTATTAAGATTGCCTTTACGACTGAATATAATTGGAATATACAGTCCCATAAATAGCCAACTCTATAACTGTAGATAATCAGATCTCTTACCATATAAATAGTCTAGGAAATGACAAAACGACCCTGCCCTTATTTGGTTCGTTTTAATTTGAGTTGGTAACACTACTGATTTTAATATTTGACATTGACATATGGACTAGTTTTTTTTTCGCCGGTTCATTTTAGGGGTTGCCAAGTAAGTGATTGCAAATGCTGTATGAGTTACAGAAATATTGAATAGTGGAACTTTTTGCTTAATCGTTTATTGCCAACAGAAATAAATCCTTCATTCATAGGTTTAATATTCATTCATAGTTTATAGGAATGTTGTATGGACGTTATCTGGTGAACTTACACGTGTTTGCGATAATAAGAGACATGAATGTTGTCGTTTCTTTTGTGAGATAATCGCGTTTAGTTTTCTGTACGTACACAATTATACATTGTCCAATGCATCCATATTGTTATTTCGATAAATTTATTAGGTACTTTACAAAACTATTATGTGAGCTAGTTTTTATTGTTTTTCTGAAGCGTAAATTCTATCGAATTAAATTATAATGACTTGTGGTCATTTATATTTACAGGGAGCTAGGTACCTTCGAAGTTAATATTAGTTTCTAAGTGCTACATTAAACATTACTTGACAGATTGTACTTTAATGATTTATGATTTTTTGACGTCAAAGTAAATGTACTCGGTAATCAATGCCTTCTAACTGTAAAATATATTTTTGAGAGTCTTGAGGTTTGTATTGTAAATTACTCATGAATGCAAAAATAAGTACTTAGTATACATAACTGTCTATTTATGCATACAAAATATAGGTATTATGAGAAAGAAAAGAACTTAAGGCGGTTCTTAACAAATGATACCGTTGAATAGCCTTCGAAACGGTTTTGAAAAAATTGACGATCATGATTAATGGCCAGTGTTAACATACGATTTATTTTTTACACCATTTTACGTCTGCATATTATTTCTAGATACCTACATATTAGAATCTCACACATAAATATTAAATGTACGTTCTCCATGGTGTTATACCTACCAAAGAGTTATAATTCACAAGGTCGAATAGGAAAACAAATATCTGTATACCACGTAAAAGTTAGTCCCTTGGGGAATCGAACACGCAACCCTTAGCTTAATAATACAACTTCTTCGCCAGCGCATACTTAGTAAAACTTCTATATATATATATATATACTAATATATAAAGCTGAAGAGTTTGTTTGTTTGAACGCGCTAATCTCGGGAACTACTGGTCCAAATTGAAAAATTCTTTTTGTATTGAATAGACCATTCATCGAGGAAGGCTTTAGGCTATAAACCATCACGCTGCGACTAATAGGTGCGAAAATATAATGGAAAATGTGAAAAAAACAGGGCAGGTATAAATCACAACTTATATCTTCTACCCACGGGGACGAAGTCGCGGGCAACAGCTATTATGAATAAAGCGAGTTTTTTTTATACTGGGATAAAATTACAATAACGCTCTAATTAATTTCGGTTTTATGTAAGATCATTTTAATCACTAAAAACATTTTATATAACCAATAAAAATACTCCCAAAGGATAAATAAAACGTTAAATTAACCAAAATTACATAAACTGTCAGTTTAGGAACGGAAATGACGTAACTAAATGTCCTCTTGTGACTCAAAACCGATCCATTTATTCCAAATTCAAATCATGTATTAATTTATTTATGTTAACCCAAAATACCGGTTCACTAATATTAATATTAAACTGTTCTAATTAGTTACATAAGCGTGTTTTTTAAATTGACAAGCGTGAAAATAAATACCCAATTATACATTTTGTTTTAACACATTTTCACTCATCTTTTTTATCAAACTGACAGTATTAATAACATATGTAGCACAATAAAGAGGTTTTGTACTTTTACTAAGTGTAGTAGTAGACTTAAAAGTGTTTGCCCACAGTTTGGGTATAACCCGATTGACCATGATGCCGCGAAATGCCGATAAAAATATTAAAACACTTCCAAATACGCAGATATACAAGTAAGTATTTTTATCTACTACTGTCCAAATGCCCACTACTGTCGAATATTTGAATATAACTGATAAGGACTGATAATATCGCAAGCAGGAAGCACTGAATACTATTATATCGTACTCTTTAATTATGTTTTCATAACAAGTGATGTTAAAGAGACTACGAACTGTGGACAATTGAGCTATTTATGTTTTTTATTTCGAGTGGCAACCCCCATCCAAAAAATACACCAATACTCTAATTGTTTGAATACATTATCGTGAATAATCTTGGTTTGTCTTTTCGGAAATCTTAGTACAATACAACGCGACTAAAACTAATGCAAAATACTAATAAATCTATCAATCTAATATCTAATATTACTCAATCAATTATTCTACTGAAATAATATCAGGAGTTTATCTATTAAATGTATGTTTGTATAAAAATAAGCGTGGTGCACGTGGCTAGAAATCGTAAAAGATAGAGAGGCCTGGAAGAGAAAAGCTATATTAAAATAACACATGAAATTTATTGATGTAAACTACCTTATTATAGAGTATTGGCAGGGGTTTCTTGAACCATGATGTACAAAATCTTTCGCAAATGCTCTAAGTAAAAATTAATCTTCGTTTCACGTGACTTCCTTATCGCAGGTGCTAACTATACCTTGTTGGTGGTTGATTGCTCGCGTACTGTAGTTACACAAAACTGTATTATTATTTTAGCGATAACTATAGCTTTTAGAACGGACACGTGAAGTGTAAAGAGCCTTTTAGTGATGGCTTTTGCCTGGCGCAGGTAATAAGAGCTTCGAGGCGAGGAAATTGTAACTGATGAACTAATTATAGGAAAGTAAATCACGCCTTCCATTGGCTTTGTAAAGTTACCACGAATTCCTTCGGAGCTCCGAAGGAATTCGTGGTAACTTTTTACGTTGGTCGATTTATATACGATTATAATGATATTAATGACCGAATGTTTTCCTATTTTCTTCCGTCTTTACATAAAATAATGTTGACTCAATTTAGTCTAGTTTTTAAGTATCTTAGAATGAATATCTTCCGTTGCTCGTGTTACATATTAAATTTGTGGCGAAACGAAGTTTAACAACACTTACGCATACTTGTTAAGCAAACCAGACACTGTAACAATATAACATTGGCATAATACTACATCTTACCAAATAATGTCTATTAATTACTCAATCTAAACAAAAACGCTAAAATTGAAAGTGAATTGTTATATTAAATCATTGCTTACATTCGATTGCATAAAGCATTTCTATGTATTTTTTATGATGTCAGTTTTCAAAATACGGACAGTTTATCATAATATAATTGGTGTTTTAACCTAAAGGCCTAAAATGTTACATGATCATTCATCACACGATACCCAGTGAATATCTATACATATAATAAAATTGTAGAAAAGTGAAAACTGTACATTGAATATTTTTAAAAAAGAATAATTGCAGGGTGGTCTACGAACGATTCCGATGCCGAAAATATGATTTTTAGAATTTTTGTCTGTTTGTCTGTTTGTCTGTTTGTCTGTATGTATGTCCGGAAAGATCTCGGAAAGTACTGGATAGATTTGATTCATATTTTCAGAGAATATCAACAAGAGGTCCGGTCAACATACTTTTTAATTATTATCTCGCTTTTCATTACAGGGGGTGAGCAGGAGCCTTTTATATCTATACACAAATATCAAATTATCTCATAAATTACTGAATATATTTCGTTCAAATTTTGCATGAACCTTATCGTACACATGATACAACAAATATACAAAAACCATAACGCTACTATGCAGGGGGCATGAGCAGTAAAGTTTTAAATTTTTGGACTCACTCGTAGCATCGTGTTATACAATTATGAGGTGTATTTTCACCCCATTGAGTAGTAGGCAGCACGGTCATCAATTTACTCAAAAAACATCACGCTATTTATCTTAAGACTTTTGGCAGAGCAATAAAATATTTTTTCGAAAGTAAATCATTTTCACAAAATCAGTCATTTTATTCTCTTTCAAGTCTAATGTAGAACTAGCGCGACAATAATTAAAATAAAAGAAACATAAACTATTAATACTTTTATTATTATTATTTTGATGCAAATGTTAGTTCGTAATCGGTACATTCTTGAAAGAAAGGAACTTAAATTATTTTTATTTTTATTGGTGTACTAAAATTACTCAAGTTCAAATGTGGAATGCCGTAATATGATTTTGTGTTTATTTACGATAGGTGTATATACCTATGTTTTTAGATCGGTAATGTTGGCGATGCTACTCCAAGATCAAAACATTCGTAGTGACACTCAACCCAAAGTTGCATGTAGTTCACATTGATCTCATCTATAAATATGCAACAATAAATTACTGAACGACACAGTTAATTATTACCTTGGTTCATCTGTAACAACCAGCAACAAAAATATAAACTTTCAATCAAAAAAAAAGCCCTTCAAACAATGAAATAATGTTTTCTTAAATTTGCGATTTACATTACATAGGCCAAAAGTATTTCTAAGCCCAGAAAACTTGCATAAAAACTTCATAATAGGTATGCAATGTGAAAGATCTGTATGACCAAAGCTATCAATGAATAAGAGCGTACGCTAGAAGGTTTTTGACATTATGTATCTATTGATGGAATAATGTCTACTGATAACTGGGATTTTTCAATATTTTAACGATTTGATTGGCCTACATCCGCCATTACAGAGACCGCACACGTGGCCCTTCCAAAGATTCCTTTAACAATTTATTGTAATCTCTACTTTTTTTAAATTTTCTTCTTTCATAGCCTGGTAAAAACAGGGGAAGGAACGAGACTGAATGAGTTTCTGAGATCCCAAAGCTAAGCCGACGAGGATTAGAAACATATTTTTGGAAATTTCTCCAATAAGGCTGATAATAGCGTGTAGCTATCAGCACTTACATCCGTCACACAATGTCTGGAAAATTCATTTTGGCTGTCGGTATCGACAGCGTAACCTCATAACTAACCTCATGTAGTCTTTCAGTTAAGTTTAAGTTCCGTTTATGCAGTAGGGATGACGGTATTTTACTTCAATGATCGTCAGGTAGGTTAACGAATAAAATACGTATTTTTTCTTTGTAAATTGGTACAGTAAATAGAACTCAAGCGCATGAAGTCACTTTTATGTTCATATTTTGCTTTGTCGTAACATCACAAATTAGACATATCCTATACTTTAGATTTTTGTCATTGTCAATTTAAAAAAAGGGGTGTCTGATATATTTTTTTCACGCTATTTATTTATCAGCAATTTAAAGGCAAATCATGATCAAAACACCAGGGGGCCAAGATAACACGTTTAAAAACTTTTTTATTTTTTAAATATTCCAAATGTTTGTGAGGAAGATCAGTTTTAATATTAAGAGGACAATCAAACATAACGTGTTTCAGGAAACCGTTTATCTGGGCGCAATTTTGCAAAATCTTATATCTTATGACACTATGTAACATCCACAGTTACCGAGCCCGACTCTCACTTCACCAGCTCCGTCCACAAAAATAATTTGACATCTTATTTATATCGTCAGAAAACATCGTGTGTGAAAATAACAACTGTCTGGCTATCACTGTTCCTGAGAAACAACCAGGTGACAGACAGACGAACGGACACCGGGGCCTCAGTAATATGGTTCTGGTTTACCTCTTTGGTTACAGTACAATAATAATTTTATGATACCTCATAATCACTATCATAATCCGTCTAACAATTTCAGGTGTAGGCGGGCCAAAGAAAAGACGTGCTCGAAAATCATAACCCACCCACTACATTAGTAAATGGAAACCCTCAAAAGTAAAACATTTTCAGCAGAAGTGCTAAGACTGAGTTATACCTTCTGTTATTTTTTCATACTTGCACCCCCCCCCCATTTTTAAACGGCTCGATTTGTCAAACATGTCTTAACGAACACTCGCACATAATTTACGTTTAAATTAAAATTGTACAATTCGTTCGGAAGCTATGATGTCACAGATAGGCAGGCAGGCAGGCAGGCAGGCAGATATGTCAAAGTTATAAGCCCCTCTTTTTGGGATTAAATAAGAAAAAGTCATTAAAACAGCTGTGAAATATTTGACACCAGGATAGTATCGTAAACGATGAAATGTGTTTGATTCAAACATCAACAACAACAAGAAGTGTTTCATTTTCAATATTGCATTACATTTTTGCGATGATCGTTATTATTAAGCTTCATAGTTGTCCACATCTTGAAAATCACGCAGACAAAGTCGCGGGCAACAGCTAGTTTATCTAATAAAAGTTTGGCAACGACTTGCCGCCAATACTTGCCAGGTTGCAACACAAAGTGGCATAAATCTTTAGTTTGCATACCTAGTCTCGATTTTTTGTTAACAATTTCAATATCGAATGAGTGATGGAATCCATTATTTAAGTTAAACCACATCATGATACATAGGTATAACTCGTTTTATGAATAAACATTTTGACAAATACTTAATTCCAATTATTTGTTACAATATATTTTTATTACCATCTAGAATGGCCCAGAAAAGCGAATCGTGGAAAGATTTGGGGAGGCCTTTGCCTAGTAGTGAAACACAATAAGACATTTACTCTCTTGTAAGCAAATAATTAGGATTTCTTTATTTATAAGACCCCTAATTTAATAACCGTATTGTACTCATGCTTTGTATAAATTTTAATAGGTACCTGACCTCGTTCCTTTTCACCCAATAATGTCGGTTAATCAGTGATGTGCACTGCGATTACACTTCTATAAAATCATAAATACTATCATCGATACATTATATCGATATCATAGGTGTTAACGCCATGATAATACTTGATAGTATTCGATTAGGGGTGATAAAATGAATCCATTATCGATACTAGATACGCTCTTAACCCTTAAGCTATTTTATCTTAGAGTTACATAAATAAAAATAAATTACACGGATGTTGGTAGCAATAATTTCAACGTACTTCGGTTGTTGTCATTAGATATATTAAGACCGAAAATAACGTTTATTTATAAGGCGATAAGAGTTGTTCAATACTGGATTACAATTTTAATTGTGCAATACCCAAAAGGTAAAAAAACTCAACTCTGTAAAATATTCTGCTATCTATCAGTCCGTCACCAGGCTGTACCTCATGAACCATTGAAATTATCTGTTACGCGGTAAAAAAATCAAAATCTGAGTGAAAAATTTTTACGAGCATAAATTTCAAGGTCGATCATGCATTTTTGCAAAATCAAAGCTGATTGGACAAATAATTTTCATTCCGCGATATACAATAGATTCTGAAATACAACGAACGGTAGAACAAAACTTCAAAAAGACCGGTCCTCCTTTCTGTTCCCAACTCTAACACAGTTTATTATCTTCAGATCTCACCTGTTACATTGATCCTTTGACCCAACTCAATCAGTACGCCAATCAAACGAAACTCGAGACAGATCGCTGTCAGCTGTTATCCACACGTTATGCAAGTCGATTGTGCAGTTTTATTAGTGTTACTCAATACCCAATAAGGTCATAATAATATATTGAAGAATGCTTCGCTAAGCGGTTAGGTATGGCTCGTGGCTAAGCTATAACTTCATAAGTGAATCGATCATAGGTGGTAGGGAGAGGAATGGGTGACCATCTGTGTCGTAACGAGTTCCTCCGTGTTTCGGATGGCACGTTAAATTATGGGTCCCGGCTGTTATTCATACGTCTTTGACAGTCGTTAGAGGTAGTCAGAAGTTTGAAAGTCTCACAGCCAGTCTAACTAAGGGGTATCGTGTTGCCCAGGTAACCGGGATGAGGAGGTCAGATAGGCAGTCGATCCTTGTAAAACACTGGTATTTAGCTGAATCTGGTTGGACTGGAAGCCGACCCCAACATAGTTGGGAAAAGGCTAGAACGATGATATGCGGTTAGGTATTGCGGGATGTTTGTTCGTTTGATGCTTTTTATAACCGCGGTAAATGCGATGCGATTCCACTTTTGCTTGAGTCTGAATTGTACGGTAATCGTCACGGTTTGCCTCCATGGTATTTTTCTATTGTTGATGTAATTGCTTTGATAAATAAACACTTGATGTTTGTACTATTCCATGCTTTTGCTGCTTTACCACTTCTAAGGAATTTTATTTTTATATGCATCTTCTATAGTAAGTAAATTAACATCTACGCCTGTTAGGTACTTAACTTAGCATGCAATATTTTCTATGATTGAAGTAACTTACTGCTACAAAGTTTTAAGATGGCATTCTTTAAAACAGAGATATCTAATTACCACATTTTATCATATTTTAACAAGAACTCACAAAAGAAGGGAAGCTTAATGTCAATAATCTGAGGGAAACTTCACAAATATGTCCGTCTTAAATCAAATTACGTCTAACCTAGTCCAAGCTAAGTATACCAGTACATTACAAACATTCTAAGCAAACTATACAATACACAGGATAGCTCCAGCTGTTTAGGTTACGTTGTTTTCATTTACATAACAAGAGTGAAGCTGAAGCCAAACACACAAGTTTGTTGCTATAAGCAAAGCATTCATACCCAAGGTGCATCGGTTACGGGCTAAGATATTACCTAACAATTTATGGCTATTAAAGCTAACGAGATATAAAGTGCTACTTGGACCTACCTGCTTAATAGTATTTCAGGTTATAGTATACTTAGGTAAGTACTAAATATGTTGTGTCTTGCAGACAATAATTTTACAACAGACAACACAGAGTTTGTTTGTCATATGTGGTAGTTTTATCATCGGAAAATTACTTATTCTGATTTACTCTACCCAATCCTGTTAATAGTCCCATTTGCCCGATTAGTCCGATTTCATGTGTACTTTCAGTGAATTTGATGGCAGAATATGGAATAAAACAAAATGAATATGAGCAGTAGGGAAAAGGAAGCCCGTGACTTACGAATGGGACTATTTGGTGCCTAAAATACAACTAAAAATGATATTTTGCTTTGTCATTAGAAATTAAAATATGATGGCAAAGATGAGTTCTACAAATACAACCCATATTTTGTCCAATTAAACATAACTCAACAGTTGTTAAATGAGAGAGCGTTTGGGTTCAACCTGGGGTCATCTCAAACACGCTCGGATTTCTAAGTGTACCACAAGTCACAACACTTGCGCAAACATTACTCTTGTATGTTTTTGTACTGAGGAATACCGAAGACCGATGTTAGAAACAAATTAGTGCTGCACGAGTTTGTTGCCTGTTTCCTTGACAAGATCTACTTGGGATCGGTGTGATGTAGTGTTAAAGATTTAGTCAAACACTAATCTTAAGTTTCAACTGCATTTATCCAAGAGATTGTTCCAAAAAAGTAACTTTTTTTTTAATTAGAAACATCCTGTATCTTCAGTCATATCTTTCCACTAGCTGTTGCCCGCAACTTCGTCCCCGTGGGTAAAAGATGTAAGTTATGATTTATACCTGCCCTGTTTTTTTCACATTTTCCATTGTATCTTCGCTCCTATTAGTCGCAACGTGATGGTTTATAGCCTAAAGCCTTCCTCGATGAATGGTCTGTTGAACACAAAAAGAATTTTTGAATTTGAACCAGTAGTTTCTGAGATTAGCGCGTTTAAACAAACAAACAAACTCTTCAGCTTTATATTAGTATAGATTAAAGTTTGGTTAACGAACTAAAAATCTCTTAGATATTTAAATTAAACCTTTTCCATTTTTCGACCTACGTGTACAATTTAAACCTACATTATTGCAACAGCATTTAGATTGGGCTGATGTACTGGTAATATGTAGACCTGTCCATGCTCAAGCTGGCTTTACAGTTGAACTAACAAGCAGGGAGGTACACACGGCCCTCAAGTCGGAAGTGTTTGCAATCGATACCCGAACACGGTCTGTTTCCCTACCCGTGTGTAGTGTACAATCGATGACGACTGCGTTAATACTAGCGTTGAATGAAAAAAGTTTGAAGCGCAAGAGGGCGAATATATTTTTGTTAAAATAAGGAGCGAACGAACTGTGGAAATATGCTGAAGTTACTAGTCTAACTACAGAATCGTTGTTGGCTTTAGATTATGTCTTTTTATTGTTTGTATCCTGGATGAAGGTGTCAAAAGTTCCTAGTTCAATGACCGAAAAAGGTTTTTCACTTTAACAAAATAATTCCCTGAATGACTCAGGCTAAAACTCGATACAAACTTTACTGGTCAGTAATTCAACTTATTGATATTTTACAAGGCTATTATCACACATGACACATTGAAACATTTTGGTGTTATACACTGTACAACAGCATTACATTTCGACGTAACTAAAACAGAAACAAACTACAAAACCTACTTGTTGTTATTTAGGTATCAACAAGTATATATTTAGACTACATAGGTACCTAAGTACGTACTTAGTACGTTTGCGACCGATTATCCGTGAACTCTTTATTCGGACAGGCGAAGCATGTAACCCGAGCCAGTATACTCGTATTAGCGTGACAGACGTATAGAATTACTCACGGTTGCCAAGGTAACTTAATTATACATGTCGTATTAATTACGATGTTACAGAAATAGGGGCGAGTTGTAAACAGTTTTGTTGTTATGTTTTGTGATACATTTACTCTACTTTTGTATGTTTTGTAATCATTGTTGATAGGAAAAATACTAACTGTATTGTTTTATAAACATGTCATTAGTCATACATTTATGAGTAGGTAATGAGTGTATTCAATTACAAGATGTTAAGTAAAGAAAAACAAATACATAATTTATTAAAAATGTATTTCCAGTAAACCTAAACATATGCTAAAAACTGAGTGACTAAGTGTAGTAAATCTAGGAGCGCTGGTTCTTTTTTCGTTTCTGTAACAAAACGCAAAAATATCCACAGATAATCACCATTTTAAAAACGAAATCGTTACAATATCGTTAAACTCCAACATCAGTCCTTTTACCATCGCACGTAACCTCAATGTTCCAAAGTCTTTTTTAGCCGACCACAAAAACAGTTACATTATCAAAGCTCTTTCAAGTAGCCAATACAATATTATAGTATCATGTTACAAGACCAGTTCACGCAAGTAGAAAGTATGACCCACAAATCATGGCGGACGAGTTATCGTAAAGTGAAATGTACTCGATCATTCACACTAAATATTAACACTACAGAAGGTGTACATTGTACATTATAATACCGTTTTCGATAGATATAACTTTCAAAGATAAGAGTGACTTCTTATATGTTTTGCTCTGATAAAACAACGACGGATAGTGGTTGAGATCACTACGCGAAACACACAAAGCGTTGTGTTGCAAGTTCGATACCTGCGAAGGATAAGCATTTTTGTGATCGACGAATGCTTGTCCTAAGTCTTGTCTTTATTCGTGTGATTTGAATGTCTGTAAAACCCCAGACACAAGTATGAAATTCTATAAGAAGTCGAATTACTGAAAGCCTTAAAACTGCTAGTACCGACTAGCAGTGACCATTCTGCAATATTCACACCTCGTGGCACCTTCGTAGTATCAACAAACACGTGATTATGGAAACAAACACTCGTATCAAGTGTAAGGCTAAGCGATATCGTGACAGAACCAGGTGAACTGCAAGAAATTATGGGACCCTCGCCATGATATTCCGCAATTTGTGTTTGCCCCGGATATGCCTTGTAAAGGTGGGGACAGGCAGATTGCGTTCTGAGATTGCTTTTGTTTGCCTCAAAACCGTATCAACGCGTGGATCGTGTACTCCGATTATTGTTTGTGTGTTTATTTTGGAGCGAGTCGAGTTTAGATATAGGTGGTTGGAAGTGTGTGTGTACAATTTTGGGCTTTATTTTTGTAAGGTGTGGAGTTTTAGACATAATTTCCACGAGACTATCTGCCTGTTTAGGTTGGTATTTTTAAACCTTTATGTGATTTTTTCGTCTTCGGATTTTGCAATCATACTGTGATGCTAATTAAAATTATTAATCCTTTTTCTACTGACCAAACATATTTACATTAATTGACACATACAATTGATAGTCCACAGCAAAACCGCCGACAGAACAAAATACATTTATGATTTATTATACGATACTCAGCCTTGTTTTTATTACAGTAGACCAACAAAAAAATAATAGCTAGAAGTTGACGATCATGACCAATGACGTCACAGTCTACACGGTTTTTTCAAAGCAATCATATTCTATCGACAAAAAGTCCCCAACCTTGTGGGAACCGGTATTAATTTGGATGATGACTTGATGAACAAGAAAGAGTTAAATGAAGGGCAATTTACAATAGGGCCTAGTACATCTTACCGCACGATACGGCGTGACGTGAAAATAATTAGAAGATAATCTACCTTATTGTATTGCAAATAGAAAACCTTGTAGATCTAATCATAAACTAACAGTTAGTCGGTAGATTATTTGTTGGGCATCGCGTTTTATAATAGGATTTCTGTTCGTAGTCCGGTTCTATTTTAAAACAGCTCTGCTTGTTACTCTCTCTGGAATGACATGTAGCTATGTGAATGTCTTTTTTTAGCAGAATTATTTAGAGCAGAATCTTCTTGCTATGGACTTCTTATCCGCTTGTGATACTGCTTCTGTCAGTTTCTTGACCATCTTTTGTTTTGCGATGATCATTGAAAATATTAATTGATTTAGAAAGACTTTGGGGGTTTGAAAATGGGATGAAGCAGGAAGATTAATAATAGTCTTGTAAAATCTCTTTGTGATTTTGATAAATACATCAAAACTTTCGCCGCAATACACAAATTAATTTGCCGTACATTTATTCCGAGTATCAGGATCATAGTCCATTCTAGTTTCGTCTTTATCAGTACCTAAAATTGAACCAGTCGTTCAAACAGACACGGTCTTTGTCTCACCCAAATAGCTCAATTTAGCAGCAGTCTTCAGCGTTCCTGCTAACTTGAGATACATATCAGCAGAAATCGTTACTGTAATCGACTTTTTGTTTTAAGACCTATTGTTCTGCTGCTCACAATTGACACAGATAAGAGTGGTGATAATTCTCTCGTTTGACTTACGGTACGGACCATTAGAAGTAAATTTTATTTTGAAGTTTTATTAGTGAGGTCATTGGGTTTTATTGTCATCGTAAGATCAAAGGAAGACTCAATGGTATTGGGTGACATGCGAGAAAAATACGTGGTAAAACAACTTTTTAATGTAACACGTGATGTATTTCGAAATTTAGTTTTCTCTCAAACTTCCTATATTTCATTTAACAGGAAAAACGTTATACATAATGCAAAGATAAGCATGATTGAATGTGAATCATGATGTGAATATGACATCCTTTGATAACTACATTGGGACTTAGTTCTTCAATGTCAAGTTCCCTTGTCCCCGTCAGTAGGAAATTGACATACTGTCATTAAAGACGCCAACGGGCCAATCAAACGATACCAAAAGGAATCAATCCTAAAATATATCGATAAAGTATTTCCTTAAAAGTCTTAATTACAACTCTATAGAGTTCCAATTACGTTTAATAGGCAGTTGTTATAATTGAGCAATTTGCATACAATTTAAGATGTGATTTGTATCAATCGAGTCGGCTCGCTCACTATGAGATCATACAGCACGACTGATCACTGTGCGAGTGAGATGTAGTTACATGCTATCTCGCTTCCACGACGACAATAGTCCTGATTTGTAAAGTCATAGTACAGGCATTTGTACCACCCACTTATATGTATGAGTGAATGATATTAACCAATCGATAATAATCGAATCGTTTGGAATTATCTGTCCTTGAAGTTTTTACTCGCTTTATTTATGGTAGCTATATTTTTAATTCATTAATCAGGTGTGTTGCTAACGACATGATTGGGACAGAGTAGATATGTATTATGATTTATTGTTTAACAAATTGGTTCGTTTTGATTAAGATATATTTTCGCTTATATGAAGCTGTATAGATCAGAAAGAAATAACAATCACTTAAATTCTGGGTGTCTTTGTACATATGACTTGAATGTTTGTGAAACCCCGCGCGACACAAGGACTACCTAAATTAATTATAGCGGGAGTTATTTAAAAAAAAATAACAAAATTGAGTCCTATTTACTTGTTGTATTTTTTGCAACTCAAAATTGTCCAAAGTCCAGGCTATGATCAGACAGATCTTTAAGTAAGTGTTTAAGAATTCAAATGATGTTCTTTGAACTTTCTTTCCACGCAGGTTAAGCTAGTTTTTTTTTTTGTGTTATAAGAGAATTTATATGCGAAAACAATTAAACTAGTTACAGTGCAGTACATTTATGCTTAACATACGTTTGTTAAATGAAGATAAAATATCTTCGCGATCTTGGGATCTTCCCACGACTACCTTTGTTATAGAGCAGACTTGCGTTGACTAGAAAAAACTATGGTATTTTAAAAGCAAACCTTTCAAAGCTATCTTTTGTGATAAATAGTTGAACCAATGGTCATGCATTTAAGGATTATGTCAACCTTTCTTTAGCAAACTGACAAAAATTACAAATAAAAAAACATTTTGTTTGTTATTTGGAAAGTCAGAGATTAGTACATTTAAATTTGTATATTCTTTAAATGTTAAATGGCCTGTTGGTCTAGTGATCATTGGCCCCGACTGCTATATCAGAGGTCGGTGGTTCGATTCCCATCCAGGACAAATGTTGGTTTGTTGAGCACGATCATTGGATACTTCTAAACCCCTATCATTAGTTACCAGCTCGAATCACACACGAAAAACACTTCTAAACATTAGCATGGTATCTTGGTATCTTCTATGAATACAAGCATTCACACTCACTAGTAAAATTAAAGATTCACGTGCTAACTAAAGTCTTAATGTATCTTATTTAACAAGTAAACAAAGCCCACTAAATCTTAAGTAAACATGTGCCTTCAATATTTCTACATTCTTTCTTCCTTGCCGCTTTGTGAATCTGACCCATCCAGGGCGACAAACAAACGCATACAAAAACATTCACATCGGTCCAGCCGTTTAGGAGGAGTTCATAAGGTACACGTAAGGTAGAATAATATGTATAGAGATCTAGTTTATGAGCATACTTAGTTGCCTAAAAAGCTTTCAATATTTGCGTGCATAAAAACAATTAAAATTGTATTGTCTAATCTTTAAATTGATGAATTATGTAATAAATTGACGCCCAAATAAGCGGCCAGTCGTAAAATCTTATTTTATGATTGAAAAATTATACTTAATCCCTTTTATTATTGTAATTGTTTCTAATTAGCAGAAGTTATTAGACGGTCTGAAATTATTTGAGTTTCATTTCGGTTTCTTTAATTTATTACTTTGTTTATTAATGATTGCGTGTAGCACAGCATACGTTTTAAAAAAATGAAGCTCCAAAATATTGACTACATTTTTAGTCGACAAAAAATTGTAATTTTCAAGTTTTTTTTTTAATCCAAATTAATTTTCTTCTTTATTTCATTAAATTTAAATGACGTAACTAACAATACTATTCTCCTTATAGTATTAATATCTAAACACTTAGATACTTTCATATATTAAGTTCTCTTTAAACCAGGGGGATGTACTAAACACTTTTAAACTTCAAAGGCGAACGCTCAGCTTCTGGTTTCCATCTACTCTTTGTTTACCCACCGTGGGCAGAGCTTACTCCGTTAATTAAGTCAGCACACAGATATACAATCCTACATATGTATGTATATATTGGTTGCCCGCCTACGTCGATGTTACTCTCCATACAACTTACGAAATAATATGTTGACAGGCGTCCCGTTAATCGCATATGAAGTACTCAATTTTGCGTTTCCTGCACTAAAGTTCTTAGTTTACTAAATAAGCCGACGTGTTTTCTAAGTATTCAAGTAATGTGATATCCTCTCTCCGTACGTACGTTTGTGTTTGTCATAATAACGAGAAAAACGTGTTTACTACGCATTTCGAACGTTATGATGTTAGAATATTATGACACAAACCAGTATTTTCCAATTAATTTTAGATACGTTGAGCTATAGAACGCAAACACCAATTGATTAGTCAAAGAGAAACAATTGACAGCCAATAAAAATGTCAGAAGCCCAATAAAAAGAATGAATGTTATTTATAATGAAAAAGAAATATCTCAAAAATTAATTAGCATTGTTGACAACGCCGATAAACTTGTGACGAATATGACACGAGGTACAGTCGAGTACAACGACCTTTGAATAGATCGTCACGTGTTGATCATGCGAATACTTTGGCCAACACGTTTTTTCTACGACGGTGGTATAAGTACGTTCTTAATTTTTTACTCTATTAGGTGTTCAAATGAGGTGTTATTACTTACAGTAAAGTTATGGCTATTCAGATATTTCAAAAGATAAATAAGTAGTGCTTTGCATAATTGCTTCATGACTTATGTCAAATGCTTCGTAAATTATTTGGAAACACTTCTGTCAGCAGACTGTTCATGCATTCATGCTAACAGGCTAATAAATAAAAAAACTTAATGTTGCATAAATCTTCAGTTATAATTAAGACTTTTGTTGATTCATGCGAAAATATCGCGTGGTTCAAGTTTTTTTCTGATTAAGAACAATTAAAGCAAATTGAACGAGTCCATTACATTACAAGAACAAGTTCGTTATTAGCGCCAAATTATGCGTCGAGAAATAACTTCGCGATATCATCGAATAATAAAAAATATATGAATTTTCCACGCGCTTGTACGTTACGCAAAGAATCTACGGTCCATTGTGGCCGTAATCATTTTGCCTTTGCCTTAAAAAACGTCGGTTTTTTTTTTATTTACACTAGACAGTGAGAACTCCTTGGTTCCGCGGTTCCCGGGCGGGTCTGATTTAGCGTTCCTTTCAAATCGTTTGCGGTAATTGCTGTCTTTCTAATAGCCAGGTACTGGCGACTTGCGAAATATTTGCACTGTTTATATTGTTCTCAATTCAAAATCAATATGACAATGTGAGTTAATATATAATGTTACAAAAATCAAATGTGTTCCAACGGTTTTTATAACTGGAACAATCTTATTTCAAATTTTGGGTAGAGAATTCAACACCTGAATTTGTTAGATAATTATTTATACATTATCTAAGTAATTTTTTGTCGATGTTTAGGTTCTATGGCCAAGAAACACAAAACTTCCAAAAGTTTACTACATACATTTAAATCCTTCCGTACCAAAGGACAGCAGGCTCAGGTAGCCCACTAGTTCAGTTCTAATTGCCCCCGGAGTTTGGTCCTATTGTTACAGAACTCCGGGACAAGGTCTCGTCTCTCCCACGTACACAAAGACCTGCACTTATGTAGTATACTTAGATAATCATTACTGCCCTTGTAAGCCGTTTAATTATGTTCTTATTACTTATCATTAACCGGTCGTTACCGGATTAGCTCATCCGTGATTTTGTGAAAACAAAAGATTGCGATTTTTTTTTAATAATTGGGACCTAGTTTGTTTGTGTTATTGTGAAATCTATTGTAGTGAATAGGGTTAGTATTAGAGCAATGTTTAATGAGTTAGAGGTACATGGTTAAGAAAATTGTGCTGGGTAAGAACCGTTTGTGTTTACTAAAGTAATTAGTAAACCATTTCAAAATAAAACCAATTATAGTAAGGTCCCGATGAGAATTTAAGGTGTCACCTACATAATGATATCGATTAAATAACTGTATGGTCTTCTGAAGAGATATTATACCCAACACGTTTAAGTACCATCAAAAATATTTTTTTCAATTTTATAAACCTTAATATCTAACAATGTGAAAAACTACCACAATGAATAAAACAAAATTCGCAGAACAAAAGCTATTTTAATAGACCTCTTAGTAAGTTTACTACATTTCTTACGATTCTGTAGTTTTTTAATACATTTGTATGGTTCAACGTATTTTCGCATCCATTGTTACTGCGCTTCACATGATAAAGTTAAAATTCACAGCTTTTAAAACATTATTATTCAAGTCTTTATAATTGCTAGATAATACTAGGCTTTTGAGAATGGTAATAAATGTGTAATTCTAATTTACTTCTATTTTTTTTTAATTTATCCACTTTTTACGATGTCCTGGGTATCTATGTAAGATATAGAATTATCTTTAAGTTATTGACTAAAACAATGATTACTCATTTTTACTTAAAAAAATGTTGACACATGAATTTAATTATGGCCTCATATCGTATCATCATCATCATCATCATCCTAGTCTTTACAAAACTATCTCGGGGTCAGCTAACAGTATAATTGGTCTCATAGCGTATATCCCACATTAATACTAATATTACAATAAGTTGACGTTCTTGACGGTACATTTTGGAACTGCGGACTAATTTTGAAAAGTATTGAAAACTAACTATATTACCAATAAAAAGATATGCTATTTATACCTAAGTTACCTATTTATTTATACAAAGGCAAAATAATCGAAAAAACCGCCCAACTAAGTTTTGAAGGATCAGCTCGATAAATATAATTTTAATGGAATGTACTTATCAAAATGCATTCACGTGTTTGTATCAATTATCATTGGAACAAAAGACGTCAGTGACCTTAAAATAGTAGGTAAATGCATGTTCATTATTGTTCACCCAAAGCATCCTGTGATAGTGTTATCGCCGTCACTAAACGATACGAGATCCACGCAAATCGTAGATCGACAATCTTTAGTCGATTGTTTCCTACTCGGTGCAATGATTTTCAATCGATACCCGATAATGTGGGCACGTAGTATTCAAGTGCATGGAGTGATTTGAATTGTAAGATTAGTCGGTGCTTCTTTTTTGAGAAAGAGAATTATCATGGTCACTTATATTCTTGGGGAAGCATGTAGATAGTATAATTAATTAACTGGTTAAACCTTACCATTGTGCAACATATCCCTGGTTTCATCGATGTGTGGATTGGCTAGGAAGTTTATCACGCAACGAGTTCTATTTTTTTTTTACCGTTACAATTACTTGATGTTCTTTTAGTCATCAGACAAATAGTTGAGTTAGATAACGTCACTATACAAGTGTAGACTTTGCGGCTATTTAGTTGAGTAGAAAGATATCATGATCGCAAACCGTGCAACCAAAATCAAGATAAATTAAAAACGTAAATATGCTTGTCATCCATTTGTAATTATTACCAACTGATCCATAGTTATCTGTTATTGAATAATATATCAAAGAGTCAATTCAGAAATCATTATTATCAATGTCATAGAACAATCGCTTTTGAATATACATAAATTAATTTTGAAACTACATGAAGGGCAAAAGCAATCAGACAAACAGTATTAACAAAAATAAAATAAAGATTTTGTACAGAAGTTTCGCCGGGACGAAAAACGTAAATAAATGTCCTCCACTACGCCCACATAGTTAAGGCCTTGTCACATAACAGGCAGAAAGATGCAGTTATACCAACAAGCGTTTATTTAGCAAGAATAGAGGAACAAGAAAATGTACTTGGAGAAGTCTCATCGCGCCGCATTGCGTGGATGTGTGTCGGCCCTTACACCCGAGTATGAAAGCAATAAACAATGATAAATGGACAAATATATGAGATAATGCAGGGTTTGTGCTTGTCTAAGTAAAGCTACATTTATTTTCTTGCTTACAAAGTGGAAAAAAATTGCGAAATTACTTCGCAGAATGGTCTTTTGACTTGTTTGTTTGTTTGCGAAACATGGTAATTTTACCATTAGTCATCTGTTATTTGTATAGGAATTAACGAACGCCGATGGGTAGCTCGATGCACACTAACTAAAAAAGACAAACATCGAACAACGAACGGAATGGAATGATGAATTAAACCGACCAGCAAAGTTGCAGAAATAAAGAAAATACTGTCTTAATGATTCGACAACATAATTATGATTCGAATTACTATAACATGCTTATATTATAAAGGTGACTGTAAGTTTGTCTGTTATGCTTTCAATCGAAAGGGATGAGAAGTAACATTAGATTATGCTTTACAGTGATATCCCACGAGGAAAGCCGCGTGCTAGCGCTAGTTTTATAAATAAATAAGAACAAAAGACTACTGTACTGACTGAATTCGAAACTGTCCTTTTTATGAACCGTAACGACGTCCACTCGAATCGATCGACCATATTTCACAACTCGTTCCCCAGGTCCAGGTATCTATTTATCAACAATTTAATAACATCATTACCCAACATGTTTATCTAGCACTAATAAGACAGGTCCACCGTCTAAGCGGATGCAAGATGCTCGATTAGCGCTGCGAAGCCACATCCAACCTGCTTGGTGGGTGAGCGATTATGTGTGACACCGGATCTAATTCGCGATCCCCATCGCATTCGGAGCACGGATTTGTGTCAGTGTCCGACACTGAGCGGAGGAAAACACGCCTTAATTAAGTACGTAGGTACTGGGAGATTAAATTTAGGAAAAAAAGTGTAGTCTGGCTGACTACACTATAAGGGGTCGGGGCTTATTGAATTTGTAGATCTATTTGCAACAAAAGAATAGTTCTTCATTGTGAATGCTTGCAGGATTACACAAAGCGATTCACTATAAAATATAAAAACCTTAAAGTAATTTTCAAGCAATATTTTGAATTAATAATAGTAATAATTAAATTTAAGAAAGAATCAAGGGGTTTATTCCTTTTATGTAACGTTATAACTTCAAGCGCTTTAGAGACTATACCAAAACTGACGTAATTTAGTTTTCTTAAGTAGTCAATTATTGTTTATTTTGAAGATTTTAAAGTGAAACGTACTGATTTTATTAAGTATTCTAAATTCTTAATAGCTCAAAACTTGTGTGAATGTTACAAAAATAAAACAATTATGACAATTTAGAAGTAGAGAGTTGACATTAGCGTTTTAGTGAAAAGTATAAAGTATAACAAACTTAATTGATGATAATAAATACTAACACAAGTATGCGATATCATTATAATTTACTTATATAGTCATAAGATGTTTTATAAGTACTCAGTGACGCCAAATATAGCAACACTAGCTGTTGCCCGCGACTTCGTCCGCGTGGTTAGAAGATATAAGTTAAGATTTATATCTACCCTGTTTTTTCCACATTTTCCATTGTATCTTAGCTCCTATTAGTCGCAGCGTGATGATTTATAGCCTAAAGCCTTCCTCGATGAATGGTCTATTCAACACAAAAATAATTTTTCAATTTGGTCCAGCAGTTCCTGAGATTAGCACGTTTAAACAAACAAAGAAAAAAACAAACTCTTCAGCTTTATATATTAGTATAGATGAATAATAGTAGCGTCTAATTTGTTTAAATTTAATGTTATCTTTTAAAGTGAAAAGCACTTTTTGTTTCGAGTTCTTTATAGTACAGTTTAAAACTTTCTACTAAAGGTCCATATGTTGCTATTTGTGTCCATAATTTTAAAAATATCGCCATATACAGCGTTAAAAATGCATTTATGCTTGTTATTCATAGTTCCATCTTTTTCATACTTGGGTTCTTTAGGTCTTGCACTATGCCAAAAACCATTTAAATAATAATTTATACTCCATTTGTTTACTTACTAGGGAAACATATTCAGTATAAATTTAGATTCAGACAGAATATAGATTTATTTACCTGAAAAAGTTTATTCACGTATCTTACTGTTAGCTATTATCTATCAGCACTCACATAAAAACTAACCTACAATTCTAAAACAGAATTCACTTTAAAATCATCACTTCATTCCCAGTTCGTGTACCCAATGTTCGCTCGCTCTGTTCAAATATTTACACTGTTACCCGATATACACGAACCAGACACTGGCAGCTGGTACCGTTACACTGGTACTAGTGGTACTTCAAGTGCCGATGTGACACTAAGTGATAGGCCCAGTCAGAGGTACAATTGTTTTCTGATTGTTTCACTCGTGTAATGTAAGAACGGGTTGACGTGATTCGTTTTTGCGCGATGTTTGCGAGGTTAAGTGAGTGAGTTTGTTTGAAATGAATTATTTAAAGGCTTGACAATTTCCTGGTAATGTTTTTTTATTAGCTGATGAGATAATAACCAACAACTAGACAGTGTAATTAACAAATTGACATTACCTGTAAAATCCCAAAAAAGCTTTCTTTGACGCAAAATATTATTTTTTTCTTTTCTATTATTAATACCGAGAAGTCAAAGCTTAATGCTCTGTTAGCAACACAGTTTTATATGCAACTACCTAATTCGGCTAACTTCATTCTGCCAATCTAAACCATTCCTGTGAATCTAAACCATATGGGACGCCACCCAAACTCCATTAAAAATAATTTATATCGGTCAAGCAGTTTAGGAGTTCAGTGTCATACACACACACGTCCAATAGAATTAATGGAACCGAGAGAACACCCGCAATAAAAACAACCGCCTAACCTCAGTTATATTAAAACTAGCAATTACAGTTACCGAGTTAACCACAGCCATTTAAATATCACTTAAATCACACATATTTATCATCCGCGGAACATTTCATCACCAGAACGTTTAACGTTCTATCTTAACTAGGGTAATTACCCGTCGCTGACTTATCTAGAGAATGCTCACCTAATTACCTTACACGGTAAGAGTATATGTGAACAGGGAACTAGGAATATAGACCTTAAAGGTTTTTAGATAAAGAACATCTTAAGGTCAAAGTGATTTCGGAAAAAAACTGATGCACGATCTGTGTTTTAGAAAAGTCAGGTAGAGAAAAATACTTAGGTGTTATAAATCCTTCCATGTTTACTTAATAAATTACTGAACAATCAATTATGGTTGTTCTAGAAAATATTTACAAAAGTCATTTAAAGAAATTCCTAAGTGTCAAAAGTCCACAATCTCACGCAGCCGTTCTTATTTCAAATCCATTTTCCCATTATAAGCATATTAAGAAGATATGAAGACTATTAATCATAGTTTTCTAAGAAGCCGACTAAGGACCTAATTCCATGAAACCGTCATCAAAATTATACCAAGTATTAGTCAAAACGAAGGTGCTATTACAAAGATCACGTCATAAAAAACAGTGCGTGACACTAATCCATTAATACAGTAATAGATGCCTTCCTATCGAATTCCTTCGCCATTATAGAAATAGGTAAATAAAGTGTCTTTATTCCTATTATTCACGGAGCCCCTAGTATTTCACCAATTTATGTTCATACTAGCTGTTGCCCGCGACTTCGTAGACGTGGTTAGAATTTTCCCCGTCTTTTTCACATTTTCCACTGTATCTTCGCTCCTATTAGTCGCAACTTGATGTTATATAGCCTACAAGTCTTCCTTGAATAAATGGTCTATTCAATACAAAAATAATGTTTCAATTCGAACCAGTAGTTCCTGAGATTAGCGCGTTCAAACAAACAAACAAACTCTTCAGCTTTACATATTAGTATAGAAGTATTAATAGATTAAAGCGGAAAGGTGCTACTTAAAGGAGCTTTTCCACTTCGTTCATTCATACTTATAAATGAGCTCGTATTATTATACGGGTATGAAATGGTTATTAATTGTATAAACACAACTAAAAGCCTTAAAGGTTTTATTTTAGATCCAATTTAAGGTAATCGTTTGATCTTTCAGTAAAATAAAAATTTAGGTAGCTTTAATCTAATTGGACTGTGGCTTAGTTGATTTTATTTCGACCTCTGACTAGGCTCAATTTATTTTTTTAAGATTCTTAATCTCCTTTAATATTGAAGTCTTTTTCTTTTTTTAGGGACATAAAGGTTCAGAATTTTATGATTAACTTTACTGTTACGTCAAAAATATAATCTGTGACAGACAATTTGTCAAAAATGCTAACAACAGTTCATATATTTCTGATTATTAGTTACTGATTGAATACTTCTCTTTGTAGCTATAGTAGCAAAAGCGACGTCTCTTTGAACTATGACCTAATAAATCAAAATATCTCAAAGATCGCACATTACATACTCATGCAATGTATTGCAATTTGTCACATCAGTGAGTCATATCCTTAAGCCGACATTCATAGATAAGCACTAGAGAGGGACTTCTTTACTAACAGATAAATAAGATACACATACTTTACGTCAAGGACCGAGATGTACTGTTGAAATGATTATGAGAAAAAAAATGTTCTATGAAATTTGGTTTTACTGATGTGCAAAAGATACTTGTTGTACAGGTCTCAGGCATTGGCGCATTCTTTCATGAACTTTCAAGTTCAGGGGTAAAGCTAATAATTACTTTACTATGAAACACTTCAAAACACTAAAAAAATTTAAAAACCATTGTACTGGAATACAGTTAGCACTGATGCTCACCGAATTTTATAATGATTGAGCAACTTATAAACAGGGTAATTTTTCAACGACTAGTCAAATTTTAACAATACCACCTTAAGTGTGAATGAAAAATATGTATTGAATTCAAAAGTCTAATTAATACTATTTAGCATTTTAATGTTTTGACCTAATGAATACACAATCGAGACAATAACCTAGGCCGCCTATAAAAAAATTACCTACCTAGTTCAGTATTCACTCTACTCAATTATTTATTGCGTTCCATAATAGAAGCTTGTACCTTTAAATACGTAGTAGAATATATTTCTATTATATGTATAGATTCATCGAAAATGACATCCAAAATTTAGCTAAGTAACCTTAATTAAAACTTAATCAATATATCAATTAAAAATGCTATCTCAATTATCATTACCATTGATATCAGTGTCATTTTACTAGCGCAGTAAAATGCGGTAAAATTCAACGTATCTATAAAAATAATTTGACTATCCATTAAATAATAGATAATGGACTTTTGTCGGAGTTATAACCACTTATAACGGTGTTCTTGTAATTACAAGTTATTAATAAACTTGTTATTTGTAATATTAAAGAATTTAATTGAATTTATTCCTATTTTTAAGTTGGTATTATACTGTATTTTTTACGTACTTATAAAAGGTAAACAATCTTGGTATGAGTTTTGTCTAAGAACTCAGTTTCAAATAGATCGCGACGACACGAATGTAAAACAATTTTTTTATTGTGCTTAAATAGTCTTTCGTGTAAAGGATGCATTTGCGTGATCATTGCATGTTCAGTCTTATAATGTCCTTGAGTTTTAAACTGATTAGTGATTACAAATATTTTTACTGATTAGATATTTGAGGATAAACATGTGTCTACTGACCATTTTATCTTGTAATCTTTATATTGAATTACGTTACACATAATATGATGCAATACGCATACACTGTAAAGTTTGGATAAAGATTGCAGAGAGAAAAATAATCTTAATATTATATCATACTTCTCATTACCGTATATAAGTCTGATGGTTTTTGAATGACAGTTATCCTTAATGCATTTTGTATAATTAAAAATCCATTCAACGATATAATCTGCTAATTGCTATGTTAATTGCATAATTATCTATGAATTTTGCCACTTAACATTAAAGTAGGCCGCAAAGATATTTTTTTTTTTTTGGAACAGCTTGACAATAAAACAATATATATCAAAATAAATAGGGCCGCCTTTCTGGTACAAAGTCCTTTTTGAAAATCTTGACAAGCATAATCGTCTCCAAATTTTGACAATCTTTGCTCACTTTGACATTTTGGCAGTGCTCCTTTTTAAAAGCTAATAACTTTTTTAAAATCATAACAACGCAACGGCACTGTTGTTTAAGTACGTGAAGTGTGTACTTCGTCTCACGTATCTGGGACCACAAGATAATGCTATCACGAAGGACAAACAAACTCCTTATGTGTTGCCCTTAGAGATAGCGCAGGATTTCGTAAGTTTCGTTTGTTGTTGATAAGTTAACAACGTACTTTTTCAACGTTCTCTTTGTTTTCTATCTTCATTCAAAAACAAAATACGACAATACTCCCGTCGCCTACCACTTTCTTTTAGAGTAAGATTGTGGGAGCAAGATAGCAACTACAATGTGTAAAGCGATATCCCTTTTAGCTCTTATGACAAACCTTTTATATAAAAAGAGTTTTGAAGGTGATAATCCTACGCGTAAACGTCTCTAAAGTATACATATATTTTTTAAATATAAAGCTAATTTAGTGTAACACTTTTATCAATAGTTCGATAACAACTATCTCTTCTGTTATGCTTCTGATTGTAAACTTAATTACGCTATCAGAGATTAGTACAAGGTTAATCAAAGCGTATTCTACCGAAACATTTAAATGCATTACTCACGTAATAATCTTATCCTTAAAAAGTGAATTACTTACTTTATATTGTTAAATGATGTCAGTAGATTTCTGAGAACACTCGGCGCCGGCGCATTGAACGGATGCACTTCACACTTACCTACAAACTTTAGAACGTATGTTCATAGGAGAAAGGCATGGGGCTATAGAACAGATAGCGCCATTTCTCTCTCTCACTCTGCGTCGACGCTTATAAAAGCAACAATATATTATTGTGGTTGTTCCAACCGGATGAAATGCGCCTGCGACACATTATAAGCAGTGAAATTTACATTTTTCTTCACATGTTAACAAGAATACGAGAGACCATTTGTCGGCGTCTGTTTCCGGTGCTTTTATATCTAGATTTCTAGGAAAAACGGCGGCTTTAATTTAACAAGATTTTTATATTTTGATTTAAAAGATATCAACGAGTATAGTAAAATGCTAATCAATTCGAATAATTGATACTAAAATTGTGTGTCATATCGTAAATATCATCGTAAACCGTTTACTAAACGGCGTTCCTTTTAGAAACAAAGGATGTATCTTTTACGAAAAAAAAAATCATTTGTTACCTAATATGAATGACGTTGAATTTAAATTATAACCAGACATTAAAAATTATACAAAAACACAAGCTGAAGCCTCAAAGCCTCAGTACAGCACTAATAAAAAAAAAAACTAAAATACGGTAACATTAACTGCTACGACTCATCTTTAACTATTACCTTCATCCAAAATAACAGGCAATAAATTCAGCCACAAACAAGCATCTAGTCTATATTTCTTATTACAGCCTCCCTTCATTGTAGATGTTACCTTAAGATAGATTAATTGGGAGGTCGTTTGTCTAGAGGGCAAGTATTGCTAGACTATTTGATACAAACCTTTTTTCTTACTTGTTTTTAAAAGTAACCGAAGTGTGCGCCAGCTGTTGGCAACTCGAGACCATTTTTCACTTGTTTTTTTTCTTTTGTTTTAAGCTGTGATGTCCGCAGTCGTAAGACTTTCTCAAGTCTAGATTTAAGGCAGTTTTTGGAGTTGTTTTGTCGTATAAATACTGTTTGAATACGTTAGATAATTTTTGTCGTTAATCAAAGAGTACTTCGGAATCCCGTTCAAGCCGCTGAATGATTTGTTTCTAACTCTCGATTATTTAAATTACGGATATATTGAGGTGGAAGGGTCTCATTTGATTCCCTAAACTTTTTCCTACACGATTACTAATGATAGTTTTTCTTCTTCTTCCACAGATGGCGTAGCGTAATGGAGGGCGAGTGCTCTGAGGGCGCGGAGGGCTGGCTCCTGGTGCGCGTGCACGTGCCAGAGCTGAACGTGCAAAAGAGCCTCCAGTTCCCCAGGGACCAGCTCATTTGGGACGTCAAGCAGCAGTGCCTCGCCGCCTTGCCGAAGGTCAGTGTTACTGTAGTTAATAGTCTGTTATTGTAATGGTACAATACTGAAACGGAATTTAATTTTATATCGCTGTAAGCCGTGCTTCTTACTTACTCTGAGTTGTCGTCGTTTTTCATAACTTTTAGTGTTAGAAAGAAAGTGCTGGAAAAACAGCTAAATAATTACTGCTACATCGTGCAGGTAAAATAATATTTCATTTAAAACTGGAATCCAATTTATTCTACGTATTTTTTTAATAAATAAAAGCATACGTAACTGAAAGTAACCTATGACATTTCAGAATATAGTTCGAATTTCAATTTAATTTTTTTGACATTTAGGAATCGGTAGCCAGTACTTGGTAATTTAATTTACCAGATTCGATATTATTTGATCGAGTTAGCGAATAATCGGAATTTTGAATTTCGAGTAATTTGATGGAACTCTATAATCGAGTTTGCGCCGAACTATGATTAAAACGACTAGCATTTTGATAATTTACGATTTCTTAGTAATTATTGAATCATAGGTATTTGAAGTATCGTAAAATCCGGTTAAATCCGTACATTTCTGATTTAATCTGGTTTGTACCATATAATCGAGTAGAAAAATAATTATCAAAGATAAATAAAACACGTTTTGTTCTACATATGTGCATAATAAACAATGGAATTATATGCGTAAGTGACGTGTCGTCCGTTACTAAGATATCGACAATTTATTTGTTTTAATAGAAATAATAATGTTATTTGTTATCTAAAAACAAAACTGGTTAATCATAAAGTTCTGTATTATGATGCCGATACGTGTTAGTCAGTTTGTCTCTATTTAAAATAAATATATAAAACATCGTAGTAGAATACTTTCGCTTATTCAAATTATTTTGTTATTCGAACGATTATTCAATGTTACCGTTTCGCTAAGCGGCTAATGTTGTAATATTACGTATTATCTGTAAATTAAACGAAACAAATTCGAACTTTTTATGTTCTTAAGTTACGGTATTTGGCCTTAGGTAATGTTTTCACTAGATTGCACAATTTAAGCACTATTTAATAGTGTTTTATATACCTACGAGTTGCACGAAGTAGTAAATGCTGCTCATTGAAATTTTGTATTTTGATTTTCGACAATTCTGACAGCTATACAAGAAAAACATTTTCATTTCTCTTAGCGTCTAATTACCTTGCGCCATACATACGAAGTATTATAGGTAAATTAGATAACTAATAATAGAAACTCTTTCCAATATGTCAACTTGACGGGTCATGGGAGTAAACAGCTGACTTATAGCATATTAATGCACGTGGTACCCATATGTCTTTTCTCACATATAAATGTTTGTAAGTCAATAAGACATCTAGGTAGGTATGTGTTACATATTAGTCTAGTTATCATTTTGTTGAATATATGTTTGACATCTTTGATATAAAAAGTAAAATTAAGTATTTCAAAACTATGGTACAATATTGTTTTATTTGCTGATTTATAAGGATAAGCGAGCAAAGATCGTAATCCTGTGCAAACATACAGGGTTTTAATTGGAAATTGTACTTTAATCAGTTTAAATATAACCTTAAAGAGTTCACATTTAACTAGCTAAGTAGCTATTCGTTAGAATTCTTGTATGAGTCTTCGCCAACGTTTTTTAATAACACACAGACCTATCTTTTTTATCGATACTATAATTGAATTGATTAGTTCAAAGCATGTGCCTATTTCGACGCTGAACGTACTCAAGGGACTTGAAGTTTCTCAAGTTTTCTCTCGATACATTTTATCGGCATCAAGTAGTGAACAAATATTAACGTTTCTATAATTGCGAACCAGTGAAAGTAGTACAAACGTCTGGTGCTTGATCGATAATCGAGTTTCAATTCAAATCGATTACAACATTGAAATGCAAATATCGAGAGACGTCGGGTTGGAACGTCCTTAGAATGTTTACATAGAAATAATTGAATAGAGATGGTGTGAAATCGATTTGATTGTATTTTTATCAAATTGTTTTTCATTCTGAGTTTTTTAGTTCGCTTTCTTATCAGCTATGACTTCGGAAGCTAATAAATATTTAAAATTGAAGATTTCTGCGAAATATTCAATCTACTTACTAACTACCGAGTTCTTTGCTTATCGATTATTCCATCGCGGTACTAATCAATTTTTAACGCTATTTCCATATCTAATATTCCGTAACTACTTCATGATGAACGATTTATTTTTATAACTAAAAGGAAAGTTATTTTTAAAATCTACATTTAATATTAAATAAGAGATCGTGAATTACAATTTTACTGAAAATTTATGAACGAACAGAATTCCGCAACTCAACGGTGATACTCGTAAGGTGGAAGAGAGACGCCGATCTACGCCATGTATTGCTGTTTCGCTTCCACAACCGCAATAATATTACTAAAAAGGTTTTATTTCGCCCTCAAGCTACCATTCGCATTTATTCGTAAACGTTTTTGAATTGCGGATCATTTAAATAGTAGATGCCATTTACTAGCTACAAGAAAAAAGAAAAAAGTTTAAACGATATGTAGTAGCAATATTTTAGATTGAACGTACAAAAGTGTACACGTGGGCAGTCGTAGGCGGGGCTAGTCTGATGACTGTTGTAAATAGCCATAAACGTTGCATTAAAACATCACACTTTCAATTTAAATCTGATAAACGTTTTGTAATGCTTATAGGCGCCATTTTTTATTTCTTTCGTATTGAAGATGATGACTTATCTGAGCTGGTGAGATTTTCGTTTTGTGTTTGTATTAAATATTGTTGTGTGGTTATAATTAGCTGGAGTTCTTAAAGTGTTTAATGATTTGATATTTGGTAGAATTCGATTTTACGTTTAAAAAATATTTTATTAAATCTAGAAAAACAGCAAGTCCAAGGTAGTAAGTAGTCACGTTCCAGAAAATCTTGAAAATATAAAGTCGTTGTTTTACAAAATCGATACAAAACAGTCTTACAAATAGGATTATTATACAAATACCAGCCTACCAATACATTGAAGAACTTGCTCACTCACATCCAAGATCCAATCGAGACAACGCATCGCAGGAATGTCTTGATGTTATCGTGAACATACTACAAGTATATTTAGTGCTACGTGTCGTATATCGGAAAAATCACTAGCCGACAGCAATCCGCACTGGCACTTACAAACCTGTTTCCACAATACCGTTATGCGGAAGTAATTTCTTAAACGCATACCCGACGGTCACGCCAAACGTATCGAACGAACGATATGCACTCGTCAACAAAGATTACCGTAGTAGGGGCCAATGCACATCGTATAATGCGCACAAAATTTCATGTTTACAACGCAAATAAATTACCCGTCGAATATGCGGGAAACGTGCTTAAAATTTCGAATCCCGAATGCATTTAGTTTTTTGTTTTTATTTTTTTAGCGACGCGTGCCGCTACTGGTATTCGTTCTATTTTTATATTTTTTATTCAGCATTGATTTTTATTTGCAGCCAGTATTCGGATTTGCAAAGAGTATGATCAAAATGTTATTATCATCGCTATAAAAAATATTCCATCGCTTTACGGTGTACGAAATTCTCGTTTTTATTGTTATTGGCCTGTTTATTGACAGGCTATAAAAGTTTACATTTTAGTGTACGAGTCTAATATCTTGCTAATAACATTTTATAGGCGTATTACCGAGCAAAATTAACGTACAATGTAATAAAGTAACATTACTTCCCATGTTCTTTAAGCTTAGTAATCTTAAATGAGATAACTTAATTCTGCCAATAACATAAGGTGTACTCATGCTTATATTCCAGTATATTAACATTTAACATATTGTTTTCGGTGGTGTCTCCGGCAACCACAGGTGGCCACTTGGTACAGGGTACGTTTTTAAAATGCAACCCCTATACTGCCTGAGCAACCCCTGTTAATGCAGATGATTCAGTGTAGTCCGATAGGGGACGATGTCTAACCGCATGACTCTAACCCATGTCTATGTTTGCATGATTTATTAACCCTTTAGACTTTGTTTTTACGTGACACTTATTATGTTGGTTGTAATTTTTTATACAAAAGTCAACAGATCTTGTTGGTCTTTTAAATGAGCAACAATATTAAAAGAGGACATTAAATAAAAACAAAGTTCACGAATATTGTTGGTATAATGAAGTGGTTTACTTTTTAATCGCTTAATGTTTGGTCAGTGTATTAGCAGGCCATTATCGTGTGCAGGCGTCGCCTGACTGGGGCTCACTCGATCGCCTAATTGCGACACAGCCGTAGTCGCGTGCACAATATCTGTATACCCTTATAAATTCATAATTCAATACCTCACAAATCGAGACCATAATTAAAATTACTTCTAACAAGTCACGTAAAAATGAGTTCAAACAATGAAGCCTTGAAACCAACGTGTTAACGGTTGGCCATAGCTAGACGTTCAATGTTTCCATAATAAACGAGCATTACGAAGACATAATACCTTTCTAGTACAGACGACCGCACATTATAAAAAAAAACTACAAAAATGAACTTTATGGTTTTGACATAAAGTCGCTGTCAATGTCAAAGTGACAGTGACGTGTGGTCGGCTGTACGATGACAGGTAAGTAATGCATTGTCTATGATTGTTATAATAGGATGTCTTGTAGCATGGAAAAGTTTATATAACCAGATAATTGTAACCTTCTTGCCCTGTAATATACACAAGGGCATTCCACGAGTATGATGTTAATGTATTTGCATATTTCAGTGTCAAAGGAAATTACTGCAGCAAAATATTGTTGGTCGTCATATCCAACGTGTGCATATAAGATTATATATTATTACAAGTAGTGAATGTGGCAGGAACTGGCGTAATCAATTGGTAATTGGATACGTTGAATGTCGACTTGACCGATTGGAATTATCTTGAGTTGTAATATGACTACACCTCTTACTAAACATCACGCAACACTTAGAATTCCCTTTAAACTACGAAACCGATCTTAAAAGCAAAAGGACTATGAAGTGAATACTACCCAAAATATTGATTGAAGTCATTGTAATGAACAGCAGAGTAAAAATAATTAAAACAGTATCAAAGCCTCTCTGTTGACGAATTGAAACATCTCTATCAGCATCTCATTAAAACGACCTTCTTTTATCACAGTCACATTGTTACTTAAAATCCCAATCATTCTTACAAAGTCCAGGCCACTTTTAATGTAAAGAATAAAAAAAACACAATACACTCTTATTACGAATATGCGGGGCCTATTCTCAAACTCAAGAGTGGTGTATCACCACAATTACGGTCCGTCTCGGCGGCCTACTTATGAGAATAGCCCCCCATCTTAGCCGGACACTTTTCTAACACAACAGTCTTTGTTGCTGTCCCGGACTTTTCCATACTTTTCCACTATTGTACTCGGTATGGCCCATTTTCGGAGACACTTGAAAGGGTTGGTAAAAGGGACATGCATTATGTTGATGTGTTAGTATTTTGTTGTGTCGTACATTACATTGTTGGTACATCGTGTATGTTGACAAGATCTCGGGTTTTACGAGAGTAAGTGAAATATTACATAACATTACTTGGGACATTAAAAAAAGATAAGGTTGGCGCCATCGTTCGTAGATAAAGAACTTGTCTACACAAATTTGTGTTTGTCTATTGTTATTGTTCTATCTTCAACGTGTAATGCCAGTATGAGGTTTCGTAATTAAAGCAAACAGTTTTCACAGAAATTCACAGTACCTAAAAGAAAACAAAACACATCTACATCTGCTACAAATGAAAGAGAAAAAAATGGGTACAAAAACTTTAATAAAGGAAAGAAACGGACTTTTTCCTTCAGTAAATTCCACAAGTATTTTAATAAAACTAGACTTGGCATATCCCTGCGTTTCCTAGTCCCTTCATGTAGGTTAACGAGAACATTTTGCTAACACTTAGGTAATCTTAGGCTTTACTCTAGAATTTACTGCGGACTCGCTCTAAATTAAATAACTTTACGTACAATTTGCCTTGAATTTTATTACAGTTACGTTTAAATTTTAATATCAATTAATGTTTCTGGTTATCTTGGCATTAATTCTCATAATTTATGGAGGTACAGCGGAATGAATTTACTGAGAGAAACCAAGATTTGGAAATATAATCATTTTATGTGGAAATATAATTAATAATTACTTGTCTACTTTGACATCTTTTTAGGTAACGAATTCAATTTTTTTGTCACATTATTTGGTATTTAAAAATTTATTATTAAAACTTAAGTTCTCATTGGTATTTGACCTTATTTACCCATCTAACAGCGAACCATTTTAGGTAACAAAGTTACAAGACCTCAAATATTCCAAACATTCCAATCCTTAGACTGCAGTAAATGCAGTAAAAATACCGAAACGAAAATAAAATGTTTGTTCAATAGCGATAGAAAGCGATGACCATTATTCCCGTCCATTTACAGCAAGAGTAATGCAAATAAAACTCCTACGATGCAATACAATAAAATCAAACTCCATATACAGTGAAAACTGAGACGAGAGAAGGGTTTATAAAGAAATATTTGAAGTTAAAACATAGATTGTTTGGGCTATCTCCATGCCTCTGTCCAATGAACCCGGATACATTAGAGAAAGCAGAGCAGTTATTATCTAAATATACTAAATGTTTACATCATTAATGGCTATGCTAAATGCCGCACCTAATAACATTAATTAGTGCAAATCATAAAGTGTCAAAATGTTTATAACGAGGTTACTTAAGCTGGAATAAATAAAAAATAAACTTAAAGCTTGATATGTTCACCATCAATAATTAGGGGATAGTATTTTAGGCGAAGAAGTTCAATAAAATATGAATAACAAGACGTTTCACATAATAAGTAGATATAAATTTTAAATATCGTTTGAGTTTCGATAACGCATAAAAAAACATGTTTCAATTTTAAATCTGTCGGTCGCATTTCATTTGTTTTTGTTCCAATTAAGCAAAGAACATTGCTCAACTTGTAAAACTGATCCACGTCATATGTAAGGCTTAAAGGATTATGATAATGAATGAAAGGAAATCCTATAATATTACTCAGTACTCAGTAGCAATCGCAATACAGGTCTAGAAACAAAATAACACAAGGTTAACCAGAGCCACTTCGCCGACTGATTATCAAAACTGACGAAGCAAGAGATATCGGCAAAGATAAGTATAGAATACGAACCTTTGTATTCAGCATGCAATTTATGAGAAAACCTATAAAAGTTCGCAATAACTCGTATGAAGACTCCCACAATTTAACTCGGCCAATAAATGGACGAATTTCCTTATATGAAATGCCAAGCTTCTTGCTGTCAGCAAAAGTAAGTTAAACCCTGCTGATATGGATTTAATGGAGTACCTACATATTAAACGTTTTGACAAGCGCTCTTTCGGATTACATTTAGCTTACGGCACGGGTAATAAAAATAAGGATGAGTGTACATGCGTCGAAATCTTGCTTATTTTTGGACACATTTATCCAGATTGTTTAACTCATCTTTGCGCGCGGTGCTATGTGTGCGTGTTGACGGCAATGTTTATTGTTGCTTTAATTAGTACATAACTTTACGATGTCACTGTATATCGTAAAGCTGCTCACTCACACCTAGCGTCGCGCGCAAAGATGATTTAAATCGACTACACACAGATCGTCTTTCATTTACTTTTCTACCGAATAAATTCCAAGAATTCTTGGAAGCTTTACTCCCAAACATTTTCGCTACTAGCTAGTGTCCGCTGCATATGTAAGCCCTCATACAAAATGTATGACAACAATCGCGTCGGAATTCAGCGCGTCGCTTAATGTACTATGCTAGTGCTAGACTTTAACTGTTCTTCGCTGTGATTACGTAGTTCCACACTTAGCTTTGGAAGAGAATAGATCGGTTACCTTTATTACGAATCGCATGCTTATGTACTTGTACTATTAACAGTATACTAGAGAAAGAGCATTATACGAGTTTATTCTGACTTTTTAGAGAGGATTCTGTTAGTAAATTCAATGAGAAAAGAAATTCGCAGTACCTACTGTGGTTTCCTCTGTGAGCTTTAATACCTAGGAACCAGAAAAGAACGACAAAGTTACGAGTTCGTAATTTGAAAAATACTCGCGTAAATCGCGCCATCTGGCCAGTATCTTGCTTATTTCTCTTTGTATATCGAACATTTGTATTCGAAAAAAAAACTAATTTTTAGTCTTTTACAAGATTTTTTGAAATAAGAAGCAGTGTACATATATGGTATTAGTCTTGGTCGTAGATTTTTTTTATCATTCCGAATAACATGGGTTATATTAATTTCTCATGAAGTTGGTGTACATTTATGAAATTTCCGAAACGGATGTTTTCATCAACCGACTTCTTAAAGGAGTGGGTTCTCAATTCTTCTACATTTTTTTTCTTTTCTTTTATGTTACCTCAGAACGGGAATTCTTGGTCGACTCTTGAACCTGATAAACCTCACGATCTAATAAATTTTCCATTAATAAAACAGATCATTACTCTAATATCTTTATACATGTAAATCCGGTTAGTTCAATTAAGATGCAGTGGGTGTCCTTGATCTTTGCAGCGAGCAAACAAAATAATTATAAGTAGGTACCACTTGAATTAAACAAGCTGACCTCTCAATGTCAATAAGTTATATTGATATAATTGTTGTATAAGAAACATTCTATGTCCAGTTAGGACTTGTTTGTTTGCCAGACAATGTTTCTCCTAAAACTTAAAAAATATAGCTATTTAGTTCGGATTTCACAAAAGGACAGTATAAAGTTAACTTATAGTAGTTTATCAGCAAAATCATTGTTTTATCTTGTAAGCTGGTTTAATTGTAATGCTGGTTGGAAAAAAGACTTCACAGCACTTGACGTAAGATTTAAGAGGTATTAAAAAATTTAATTTTGATCCCCCTTAAAAAAATCCAGCGGTCTGTCTTTAAAATACTTCCTAATCAGATGTACGTCAAATCCTTCTGATCAAATAAAAAAGAAAAAAAGTGATCTCAGAAATCATCCTCATCGATTAGAAAAATCCTCATATTTAAAAAAATGAACAAATTATTTTCTCATATTGCAAGAATGACGTCACCATTCACACTACCTGATGTTATTTTATACTTGTACCTGTCCAACAATTTCTTAGTAAATGACGTCACTTGGTTCATCACCGTTTTCTGAATCACGTGTGTTTAATATGCGGCAAAGACAGCATAACTGCTCAATAATTGTATGTAGATTGTACGCAGCAAAGCGAAAAACAAAATGAAATTGTTTAAATTCTTGTAGCATGTTCCTGCTGTTTAATTAAACTGAGAAAGATGTGTGTAGGAAGTATTCATATATTTGTTTGTATACAATAGTTATTGTTAATATGTATGTATTTTTTTTCAATAGTTATAAACATTAATACTTCCGTATTTTCATGACAACGATCCGAGTCTTCAACTTTCGTCACCTGCGAATGCCTGCACACTGTCTTTCAAACGTCTAGGCGTTTTTTATTGCATATTAAAATTGAAAATAAACGCAACTTTACCATTATAATTTCAAAACTTGGTAAAGATCTATACATAAACAATACTTGCTTGAATATGAAAGCATAAAGAAACCGCAAATTGTTTTCCCAAAGTTAAACACTTGCAAAACTTTGGCAACCGCTGTTAATAATTTATTACACTAGTTTCATACTATATGCATAATAATACAAAGTTATGCATCTTTTATGTACTGGTTTAATCGAAAACACTTGGCGAGTGTAGGCTGGCCTTTATATGGAAATGTCGCGGCTAGTGATGTAACTGAGGCAACTGGGGCCGCGCGGGCCTTACGAGTGTTGTGTAACGGCCTTAGGGCCGCGGCCCGGGCCCAGTACTTCACACGACCCCATAACTTGTGGTGATTGATTGGCAGTACGAAATATCATTTCTTTCGCTTATTCTTTTAGTCAGGTTTTATTTTGGGTCACTGATCTTTTATCTTATGAGGTTATGTTTTTTTGTTTGTTTTTTCTTGAATGCGTCCGTGACTATCTTTATACCTTGAGTTTTGATCTTCTTGTTACGGCATACACCACCAGAGTGCATCTTCCTTGAAGTCAGCCGAGTTGATTTTCTCACATACCTACACTCGCTTTACAAAGATAGCTTAATACATAACACATCCCTTTATACTTACGAAGCTATATCTCCGTAGCTACATTTTTATATTTCTTATGATCTTCCTTCAGTGTGTCGATGTTTTGTTTCTCTGTCAACTTTTTGTTGATCCAATCCCAAGGGTGTCATAAAAGTCGTTCTATGATAGAACAAAGTGTTCTTGTTTAAAAGATGAATGTTGTAGTGTGTATGTCTTCAATATTCGTGTATTTTGATTAAAAATGAAATAAAACATTCAAATTTGCTATTATCCGACTTCAGCTACAATCGACAATCAGACAACCGAAACCGCCTGCAATAGCTGGTATCCTGGCAAGCAAAAAACCATCAGAAAAAAAGTGCACAATTTAAACTAGATGAAGGTACAAATATTGCAATAATGACGACACGTGTACACATAATATTCGCAATAATATCATTAGACAGGCAATGTTACGACACCCATAGGAAATCATGAGTTAAGCCTAGCTATGACTAAAATGATAATGAATACTGAAGGTGCCAGACATTATTACTGAATTAACTAGGCACAGGCGAACTGGTTTCGCAAGGACGAAACGGATTTACATGAGTCTGCATATAGGTATAGATAGATAGATTGGTCTTAATATGTATGCTATGGCACAGCACATAAAAATATTGAATCGATGGTTTGCCTTCTCGAAATGAGAAAAAGAAGTTGAGAATTGGGCTCGTGACGAAACTTTTCTTCTTCTTTTTAATGTGCATATCCCACTAGTAACTAGTTTTTTTATGATAATATAAGCCGAGGAATAAGAGTGTATAAATGAAAATATATGGTAAGAAAACTATCTTGAAGAAAGTTGTTCATTCCATTTTCAAAAGTAGAATTCAAAATATGGCCGGCCTCTGTATAAATAAGTACTTTTTTATCTACTATCAATAAAGATACTAAATAAGGATCATGTCATCACATGTCTCGTCCACAATAATTGGCTTAAAACAAGTAAAAACTATAGATCCATAAAAATCAAGTTATACTCTACGCGAACCTATAAAACTGAAGCATAACTATAAATTAACTCTAATTGATTTGATTTACGATCGTATTAAACTTCACCCATACATATATACTATTTATCCAGGCTTATGAGATTAAATGAATACCGGAGTTTTTACTTTCCTCACGAGATTGAAAGTATAAAATCGTAATGATTTCTTCACATATAAGAATAATGTGCAGAAGGTCAAGGCTTATTAAAACCTGTTTGCTTTATCGACTGGTTTTACTTTTGTTCGATTCTCTTGTCTTTTGTCATTTGTTTTTCTAAAACTGGTTTTTTGTGTTACCTTTGTTGACAGTATCAATTTGATTCTCTGTCTTGATAATAATGTCAAGTTAATTAATGTCATAATAATACAGTTTGAGATTTTAAATATAATGTTTTTCAAAAGCCATAATCACTTAGTCGGTAAGGTAATAACTACAACAAATTAAAATAACTATATATGCAGACTGCACGTAGCACGGGCTTCTATAAACGCAGTAGATTAAAGGAAAATTACTTACAAACAGGAAAATCACTATTAGATCATCAGAAACACGACGATGATCTTTATAAATAAACTTAATGATAACCAAGTTCCGATTATAAACCGACCTAAAAAAGTCGACTCAATGGGGTGTTTAATAATGCATTTTTTCATTTTATGATCATAACATTAAAAAGTGAGGTCTGAAAACATCCCTTGCTTTTAAAAAGCGTACTGGTAAGTGACGTCACATAAGATTTTAATCAGTGTATCACCTTCGTTTTTCGTTAGCGTAATAAAAAAAATACGTATCCAATGCTTTTGACAATACTGACGGAAATAACAGTTTCATTTTTGTGAAATACCTTACTCAAAACGTCGTACAAAATCAGCCTACTGTTATATCCCTATTGCGTCACAGACTAGTAAAACAGGTTACCTATTACTGTTCTATAATGCAACACCTAATAATAGGTCTGACTTAGAAACTTGTTAGCAACTTATTCTGTCTTATCCATGCTAATATCGACTAGCCTGTTCCCGTGTATACTCCTGCCTCCGCAATGCGGGCTAATAAAGTTAACGACTTAGCGCCTTCGAGTGGTCATATTTTAACGAATTTTGTTTATTGTTTCCTTGTTATATAGACTGGTTGCTGTGATTGAAGTCTAGACTGGAATATTAATTTCGTATAAATCTGTTGTAATTTTGCCTCTGTTGTTAAAACTTATAAATGTGTAGTGGAGTAGAAGTATAAATACTACGTTTTGATAGTTTTATTTATTTTTAGTATTAGCCTATGATTATAGATTTAATTAAGCTCATTGTATAAAACGAACCTCATCTATTTAATGAACCCTTGAAATTACTACTGCATTTGTTTAGCTACTGCAAAAACGTTAATAATCTTGTTCTCGCACAAAGGTACAAGGTACAAAGCAACCTTTTTTTACAAACTCTTAAACAAATACACACATCGTGGTTACATTTTCTAAGTGTAAACAAATGTAGAAACGATAACGAAATTTTTCGCAATAAACAAATCATTAAAACGTTACACTAATATTACGTACATGAGACAAGAATTTACGAACTGCGTTGTATCAAAGTTTAATGTTTAATATTGCAATAATGTAACAATCATCCAGTCATTGAGAATCACGACTGATTTGCATTGGCATTGATCCCTGGCATTGGCATTGATCCCTGATTGTTATTTAATCCCTGTCACCATTTACGGTATTAACTCAATAATAAACTGTTGCTACCTTAATAAAATTATTTAATCTTTGCAAAAATCATGGTTAAGACTTGGCAGGTTTAGTTATGCGAATAGCAGCTATTTATGTATCATCAGAAATCGATTCTAATCTTAATACAATTTATGTGTACAGGATATTAACCTAGTTGCTAAAATTATAACTAAACGTTAGCTGTGAGTAGCAGAGGCGATTTAAACAGAATACACAGCGAAATACTTATTTCTTGCTTGTCAATCATTTTGTTTTCATTCTCTGAATTGTGACTACACATCATTTAACGATCTGTGGATAAAGGGAGTAATTTAAATTTTATAGAAAAGAAACTTGTCATATTTCTAAACCTTCATAGTTTTTACGGAACTAGGATAAAACCTCTGATACCGCTTCGAATATGTTGAGCATTTATGTTACTTGTTTTTTAATTAGCTAAATAATAATGTGTGTGTAATAATTGCTGTGGACCTGCGTAGGTCGGACCACAAATAATTAATTAAAATATGAAGGTAGAACGAGCAACATCTTCTGTCAAGACGAAAGCCATCTCAGTCTGCCCGTGACCATGATACCTGCAAAGGTTTCGAAACGTCGGGAACTAAAATCTAAAATTAAACCGCGATAAAATCCGTAAAAGTAGTTTCATTTCAATAGATAACGTGTTATCAAACGTCTCCTTAACATGGAATATTAAATAACTACATTCACTAATATACAATAACCAAAAAATGTCTGCTGTCCTCAGAAAGATTAGATTTTTAATTTTTAATTCGATTTTGTGATTTTCACACTCATAGAACACTTGTTTAATGTTCTATTTTTGTCGGAAGTGCCATCTAAATTAAATTACACCACACAGGTGTCCAGACCGACTTTCTAAAAGTCTAGACTAACCTCACCCTTACAAAAGAGTTCGTTGCACTTCAGGACTTATAACATTGAAATGGTTTCCAAGTTTCCCACAACCCCTATTATGTAATGCGCCCACATCATCGCCCGCATACATCTTTACTTTTAGAGTAACGGGTTTCAGTACCTCAAAAAGGGTTCCATAATTTCCACTTCAATTATTTCTTTGAAAAGAAGTTCGTAGTTGACTTGCTTGAAAAACTTAATGTGCTGGCCAGTCATGACGACATTTAAAACGCTATTACGAGTAATATTATCAAACAGTGCTAGCCAGCATTCTCGAAAGAATAAAATCAACATTCATTGTAGCCTTTTCCCAACTAAGTAGGTATGGGTCGGCTTCCAGTCTAACCGGGTGCAGCTAAGTACCAGTGTTTTACAAGGAGCATTTGCCTAACTAACCTCCTCAACCCAGTAACCTGGGTAACAAGATACCCCTTAGTTAGACGGGCTGTCAAACTTTCTAGCTTCTGACGACCCGTAACGACTGTTAAAGATGTATGACTAACAGCCGGGACCCACAATTTAACGTGCCTTCCGAAACATATTATCACATATTGGACAGATATAACTGCCTTCAACACCTTCAAAAGTGACTTTAGATTAAACAAGAATTAACATTAACATGGGTAATAGTGACACGACACTTAAATTCACTCAGAAAATACACCTCACAGTCATAATCCACGATAATTGTATCTATAACATTACTTTACTTAATCCGTTTGCCGGAGATATCTCCAAACGCGAGCTTAATGCTTGTGATTAGTAAGTATTACATGATAAATAACATTTCGCCTTTATTACATTGTTATGGTACATCTCGTATCTTGATCGTTATCTTGACCTTTACTCTATCATATTTTTTAAACGACTCGTTTTCTCGATTTTCTTCTTGTGTCGCATTTCACAAACATTTAATTCTCACGCACAAAGACACCCACTCAGAACAAGAACTCGTGGATCACACAAATTCTGGTTGTACGTGGGGATCGAACCCGCGACACGTCGCGCATAGTGACCTCAACCACACTGCTATCCGTGCAGTCAATCAACAAGTTCAGAGGGTTCTGTTTTTGTCGCTCTGAAAGATACGGATGGTGTTACATTTGCTATTTTTTAGTAGTGAATAAGCGTTGTTTTACGTGTTTGGGGTTCGTTTGTTTTCTTGTTTTCTTTATTGTCATGACTTGAACTATGATCGTGACTCAATACATTACAGGCTAAATAGGTATAGGCTTTTTATTGTTTATAATGTTTTTAGATAAAATTGAATAACTTGACCTTAGAGAGTAATAAATGTTTATTTCACGGTCTTTTTATTATATCCTGTATCTAAAATATGCCATATATGTATTGATGAATGACCCATACTATCTACGTAAGACAAATTTTTGCACGCGCTTCTCATAAGCTATGTGAATCATTTTTGACTCATAAAGTTTAGTACCACGTCACTTTAGAAGAGCTAATTCATGATGAAATATATTACTAATGCAGGCATAAAAGTCACTTTATATGGAATGTTATAAACCAAGTTGATGTACTCACGATAAGAGTCATGGAATCTTTATTTCCAAGAATGAAGGCACAATTAGCGACCATTTTTTTACTGATTTGTAACCGGAAAATCCTTAACAAGCAGTCAAACTGGAAATCAATAAAATTCCCACTTTGATGTTACTTGTAGACACAATTATGTAAAAAATATAATAGGTCTAATCAGAAGTGAGATTTTTGTGTCGTAAATCAGAACGTACCGATAATTTTCCAAGCAATAGCTTTATAATGATTCTCATGATGTCCATGAGATAAATTATACATTTTTTTTAGAACAAGTTTTCCTTAGTAAAGCCTTCAGTTACACCGTTGTCCCACATAAATGTCCTCTGGATATTCATCCAGTTTAAAATTGCTCAGTTTTACAAGGTCCTATTTTAGGGCCAATAATCCGTATCAGCAGCCATATCAGACAAGCTCCATAATTCTAAGTAATCCGACACAGTGAGGGAATTCTAATATTTTATACTGGTCCAATTGTGCTGTTACAAAACTGTGAATTATTGTCTTAATAAATCTTTTGTCTGTAATTTCTGAGACAGTTCGATTGTCATTGCGGTTTGCGTGTTACAAAAATATAGTGTTAAGCGTTTGAAATACGAGTTCAGATTTTGGCTGATTGACATGAATTTCCCTTTACAACTCAATGGCTCACCCCTAAACATTGTTATCAAAGAATTCTAATTTTCTTAAAGCACGCCTAAACGCAAGGAATTATCAAAAAAATAATAATATTTGAATGTTTAGAATTCTTTATAGCATAATCGGAATTAACTACTGTGGTTCATGCAAGCATCGGTCACAAAATCGAAATCTCAGAGATCTAGAATTAAATAAACAATCTGCATGGAATGAGTCCAATCAGGGATTAAAATCAACTTCCCGAACCCAAAGGCGATGTACATAGATGAACCAGATTGAATCTGTCAGCACTATACAGCAAAAAACAATCACAGCTAGCTTAAAGGCGAAACCGGTAGCGAATTATAATCACATATCCACTGGCTTCGTCTTGACATTTCAATTAAGAAGAAAGGATGGACTGGTATCGTTGGAGCTTGTTCTATGACAGTGCATTCTGAATTCCTGATATTATTGGACTGCTTCTACCGTTGGCATTGCTTTGATTTGCCCTCCGGTTGTTTCTACTTGATGAAGCTGGATTCTCCCCCTTTGTAATGTATAATTTTAACGAAATTAAATTCTGTAAGTAGGATTTATCATCACTGTTATATGTATTTTTTTTCAAGTTTGGAACGTATCAGCGGTTGCTGTCTGTTATTAATTTTTGGCAATTGATTTAGGCAAACTTAACAAATTCACTTTTTTTTTTTGACTTGTTGTTTTATTACTTTACATGTAAATTGAGTATAGTTGTTATGTCATCACATTTACAGAATCAATTTTGTCTTCTAGAATATGTAAAAGTTCATGGAATGAATGACGAAGTACATTATTGAATGCGATGTCAACTCAGGCAATCCAAGTTCATAAAAGCTTCATCAAATCAATTCGAAGCTTCCTCGTATCTTTGTCTAAGTCGAACCTTTTGATACTTTTCAAAAGAAGGTGAGTCAAAATCGAAGGACATTTATTCCGTATAGCTCTTTAATATCTCTCAAGGGTAAAAAAGCCTCTTTACCTGTACCGCCTACGAAACCTCTTAAAATAGCCACAATGACTTCTGAAGTCTCCTCAGAGACTTATAATGAGATTAAAATTAGGTTATTAGAATTTTGGTGGTATTTTTTAGGCAGATTTTATTTTGTAGGTTGAGTACTAGGATCAGATTTTTGAAAGCTATATCTAGTTGTCCTTCTATCTCTTATCAAATAAATGTCAAATGAATTTGTCAAAAAATATTTTGTGTAATTATCTGTACCTCTATTCATAATAATAATAACTTTATGGTATGAAACCCATCGTTTAACGTACCTTGGGACACAAGTCCAACGTACACAGGTATTTTAAGAATCAATGTGATATCTCTTATTGCCACTAGAATTTTGCCCAACTTTGGGTCCGTTTTTGACAGTAACTATTAATGTTAAAGTAATAAAATATACCAAATTTTGGTTCCTACAAATCAATGTCATTACAACTCAAATACAAATTAAATTAGATACTTGAAATTGCATTCCAAATATGGAAACGGAATTAAAAGTGTGGTTAGTACGAAATGGTGCCAAGGCTTCAACCACAAACTAATATTTTACCCGTAGACAATGCCTTTCGATACATACAGAGATAATATGCTAAAACAGTTCACAACTCGTCTAATTTTCATGTCTATCTAGACTGGTTTCCAATATCTAGAAAAATATTGTACATTTTCCGTCGAAATTGAATAAAATTGCTCATGTAATAACTGTTCTCTTTGCCTATTTTGTGAATAACTCAGCCTTAAGTTTCAGAACATGAATAATGGTAAAATAAATATAGCTCTGATTCATCTTAAAAAAATAGTATACAAAGAAAATATTTAACTTAATTAAATCAACATGCCATTTCTAATCCATTAAAAACTTTTTGATGTAAACTCTTTCGAAGCTAATATTTAGATTTGAATTACGAACATTAAAGAAGTGAAGGTAAATAAAAGGATTCCTTTAGATCTTAGAAAAATAAATCTTTTAATTTGTTTAATTTTATATTTTTGGTGAAATTGGTATAAATCTTTTGGATTTGGAAGGTGCAAATGGCATTCATATTTTGTTAAATGCATATTTTATTTAGGGTAACTTTAAGGAATCCACACGCATAAGACGACTCATATAAAGTGTGTTTTGATTAAAAATGCTACGCTACGCGGGGATCGAACACCAGACACGTCATGCCTAGAGGATTTGACGTGGCAACCTATACTGCCTATCCGTGCAGTCAAACATGTAACTCATCTTCGGATCCAAGATATTGAAACCTTTCCCTTCATTCACAATTACTTGAATAAACTACAAAATACGTCGTGTTAAGTCGATGGCTTATACATTATCTCCATTTTGTGCACATATTCATGAGTTACGTGGAGGCGAGCTATGAATATCTATCAAATGTAAATCAGCCTGTGGGTGTCAAATATCGGTCGGAAATCTCAATTTAGCCTTAGTGTGCGCTGAACTTAAAACAGATAAGTTTATTTATTATGCTACCGGCCTCGGTATCGACTGTACGTGTAGGTATTAATTTTGTCTTGTTTGTTTCAGTTTTATTAGTCATGAAATATGTAACAATATTTCCCATTGCAATATTACGAAAGAACTTTTGATAAATTTGATTAAGAAATTACAGGAAATATGAATATACAAAAAATGAGTGCTCTCCCCCTACTATGAACTCTTCAAACACGGCACCATTGTTGAAGCGAGATGGCATAACACTGGGCGTTTCCCTGTCTCATTCCCATAAAAACATCTGACCTGCTTTGATAGCTAGTAGTAAGCAGGTTGATTTCATCATTATATTTATTTATCAAGGTTCTTATATCCCACAAAATAAGTCACATTTCTCTAGTGCATGATGAATTACTATGGATACACCGAATAAATGAAGGAGACGTTGCAAGGTGGTCCAGGTTTAGTCACCACCTAACGAATTAAAAACGTCAATACAACTTGTGCAATGTCCAAGAAGCAGTAAAACCGTTCGACCTTCAGAAAGGACATTAGAGTAAGCCAGAGTTCATGAACCTTTGGTAGAATAATTCGAGAGAGAACCAAGAATAGAATGAAACTTTTAAGTTGGATAAGAAAAGGAATTCCTTTAACTCTACAAATAAAAGTGGGATTTGTTTCAGTAAAGTCCAGTGAAATGGTTGAATCAGGTTAACAGCATTCATTCCTTTAGTGAAAAAGGCTTGCTTAAGTTTAAGAACAATAATTCCATTTATTATTAAATGATGTAACGGTTTACTCACGCGTATTTATCGGGGTAGCCCGACTAGTTTCGGACCCAACCGGAGTCCTTAATCATGAGCAGACGCGGCGGGATCGCGAGTCGAACTCATTTAATAATGAATCAGTCTCACGATAGTTATTATAAAAATTCCATTTATGTAGGATATTAAATTGAATCTAGTCAAACAGTGCAGAGAAGGCTAGGGTATATCAGACTAGGTTAATGAAAAGGGAACAGAAAAGGGTTAACTTAACGAAAGCCGCCTGAAAATTATGTTTTAAGAATAAAATTGAGATAAAGATGTAAGAAATGATAAGAACTAAGTGAACTGATTAGCATTCGTTAATTTCTTAAGTATTTAAGTACTCAAAGTTGAGGCATTAACATAAATATTCGGCAAATGTTTTCGTTTTAACAAAGAATTCGTAAATCCTTTTGTATGATTTAGATTATTATTCTGAAACTTAATTGTTATTTTAACAAAGGAAATATCTTGTATTCTTCAAAAGAGGTTCTTGCAGTGCTTTTTTGAAATGTTAAGTTGCTTTAATGTCTTTTTTTAGGGGTCCGTAAGTACTGAAAGGGTAAAAATGGGAACCTAAGGCTCCGTTTGTGTGATAGACAGACGGTTGACGTTTTTACTGATGTTGTATTACTGTTTTTGAAACAAATAATGAAATTAAATAACTAAAGATAGGTAGGTAACTAAAAAAGATAAATACCCGTAAAGAAAATTATCAAAATTGGATTATTGAGTCTTATCATAGACTAGCTGTTGCCCGCAACTTCGTCTGCGTGGTTAGAAGATATAAGTTATGACTTTTTCTTGGCTCCTATTGGTCGCAGCGTGATGATATACATAAAGCCTAAAACCTCCCTCGATTAATGGTATATTCAACACAAAAATATTTTTTCAATTTGAACCAGTAGTTTCTGAGATTAGCGCGTTCAAACAAACAATCAAACAAACAATTAGTATATACATAGTACATACATAGTATATACATAGTAATTAGTATATATATAGTACTATTAGTATATAGATGCCAACGATATCTTCGCTACGTTTCATCGATTTTTAATTTGTCGCGCGGAGATTTTAATATTACGATAACTCATTACCTATTAACATTTTTGGCGTAGTGTAAAAGGTAATTTTGTTCTATATTACATGCATAATATATCTAACTTATTTATTTGGATAAGGATTAATACTGTATTGTTAAAAAGAGGGTCGTAAGTAACCAATAATTTTACTGTATTAAGAAAACACATAAAAATGGTTATTGTGGGTTATCCTTGGAAGATAGACATATACCACCACGGACTTTTTTGTAGATCTATTAAAGAGGTACAAACTCGCCATACATTGTTTTGTTGTAACTCAAAAGGTTTTGGCAGCGTTCTCGATGAAAGCTCTCGAATGGCTTAATTTTTTCCGACATGTTTAACTAATATCGCTGTAATATCGTCAGTTTACACAAAACCTAAACTTATTATACACTAAAACCTTCCTCAAGAATTGCTCTATCTATCGTTGAAAACCGCATAAAAATCCGTTCAGTACTTTTCTAGTTTATCGCGAACAGACAGACAGACAGACAGACAGACGCGGCTGGGGACTTTGTTTTATAATATGTAAGGATAAGGAAACATCAAATCAGTTCTTCAGACTATTTTCCCTTTACTCAAACCGGTAAATTTAATGTCATTAACCTTTTAAAATCAAGTTTAATGGTATCTCCAGTACAAACAGTATCAGCCATTCATATTGTCGCAGGTTCGCGCCATTACCAATATTTGTACTAGTCAGGTGTTTCTAAATTGGTTACTAAACCATCTAATATTAAACCTTATCACAAAGCAGTAAGGTTTAGCTGTCGAAATTGTATTTTTTTGTTTGAATGGTTAAGCGTTATCCGCAAGAACAAGCATAGCGGGGTTTAAACCTCTAAACTGATCATTTTAATGTTTGCGTCGAAAATACTTACTGAAGAGTCTTTGATATGAAAGTACTTTTAAATAAAATTTTATTTATCTATTCGATGAAAGAAAAATAAATGTGTTTACTTTTCTTAAACCGTATGGAAATAATCTCAAAGCATTAAATTAAAAAAAAATAGTCATCAGTAAGTGCACGTCTTTGTAACTTGAACTATTTTTGATGGAAAACTAGCATACCAATATGTAGATAGCGAACACCATGTGACAAATCTTCTACCTTTTCGGCGATCCTCCCGGTATAGACCCGTTATTAAATAACATCTGGAGATATTTATATGACATTATCCATATTCCATTTATTTATATCATCTTGTAATCTAGAACATTCATCAAAACCCAGTTTAATTAACAGTACAATGGAATGAATTGATTGCTAGAGCTTCGACGGACTGAGCTTTACGCTAATTAAAATTTCGGTCGAAAAGCGACCATTATTTCGGGTAAAAAAGAAAAGCTTCCAGGATTAAAGAAAAATGAGAACATAAAGGTGGAAATGATGAGATTAAATTCTATTTTTAGTCCTGGCTCTGTCAGGAGTTGCCTTGTTTATTTTTATCTTGATAGTGCTATTTATAATGAGAGTAGGAAGCAGAAAAAGTGCAGAAATCCCCCGGCTAAGGATGTTACATGCCGCAACAGGAACATTAAAGTTTAAGCTCATATCGCGATGCCCTTAAATGTTCTCCATGTATAATCCTACACTAAACTCACCCCCGCGGAACAAGGAAAAAAAATGAATCTATGCTACTTTATGCCAATAACTATAAATAACATTTTCCTTTACTACATTTTTATATCACCGTACCATTTACGGTAACTGCCACTAAACATCACAATCTTGATTATTAAAACGAGAGAATTTCATTATACGGTAATGTGAGTTATTTATATGACTTGACAATAAAAGTTTAACATTTACTAAGTTACAGAACGACTTGGTATTCATATACGGTCAGCAAGGCCGGGCCAAAAACATGATTTTAAGAAACCTTTTCTCTGTAGTGACACAATCCGGGCACCAGTTAGTTCCCAATAAAATGTATTTGCTCGCTATAAAGATGGCCTGATACTTCGTGCGTCATGCTTGCGTTGCCCTTGGTACGCAGACACCAAGTATGTCCGTCTGTCCTTCACTCTATTTCTAGGCTCAATTACAGTATACAGCTAGATTTTTATCGATAATTTTATTTTTCTCGATTCCATTTTTAGAGAAAAATCATTTCGAACAAAACAACTCGTTTGTTACGGAAATAGATCGACTAGTTTGCAGTCTCTTTTTGTATTTTAGATCCGCTCACCCTGTTGGGTCCGGCACTCAAATTTTAAAACATTTATGTTCTCTTTTTACACTGAAATTGTTTTTAAAAAGTTTTAAAAGGTGCCTTGCCAAAATGTATAGGCGGGGGTAGAAGCTTTTTGGCAGTGCTCCCAAAATGACAACGTGCTGCGGAATGGCTGAGGCTGTGCGCAAAACATTGGCTGGCTTCACTTCATGGCCTCCATCCATTAAGTCATTAACGTTTTTACGGGCATTGTGTTTTTGCCCGAGGTGACATAAAATCCGTAATGAGAGGCACCGCAATTTGTAAAGGATATGTAAAGGGTTCGGCGATTTATTTCGACGATATTCACTGGAGAGTAGGTATACGGTAGGTTAATGTAGTCCTTATTGAAAAATCTTACCAAATTTTACAGGATATGACACTAGTTTTAATAAAATCTTCATGCTCCAAATAATGGCATTATCTCCTTTTTTTAAATAAGTTTTATAAACATTAAATTATTTTTCTCTCTCTAGCCAAAAATACGCGAAAACCTCTTAACCTACCAAAATACCCGCAGTGTACAGAAACTTCAAACTTTTGCCCTTTTATTATACGTCGTTTAAACGTTTCATCTAAGTTTTAAAAGCGATTAACGCCTCAAGATTAAACCGCTGTGAAGAAACAAGAGCCAGGCTTAAACTCAACACTCTTAATTTTTAGTGCTTGTAATAAAACTGAGAGTATTCTCGCACTAACTTAATGACTAGTTTTGTTTCAGCGCTAACAGCGGACTGTCTCATTAGGTTTTATATATAGAACTTTAAAACTAAAGTGTGTTTTATGCAGATTAAATTGAGTTCTAAATTGAGGTTTAACTAATGATCGTATTTAATATGTCACAAGTTTTGTAGGAACTTTCAATTTACATTGACGCAATACCCAGATTTTAACTAGCCTTTTTGGAATAGCATGAACAATTTTCGGAAATTAAAAAATATTTATAAATTGGAACACCAAGATTGTATCTATACTTTTTGGAATACACTGAACAAATCGTTAATCTGTTTGAGATATGTACGTCCAAAAAAGATGTCTTGAACGGCTCTCTCTCAGACGTCTCGAATGGCATCAGTGTACATTATTTCAGGTCATGTAAGATACATTACCAATTTTTGTAGCAGCGATTCGAGAGACATAGTACCCAGTTATACGGGCATCGTCGTTTAATTTACTTTGACGACACATTCCAAAGCTATTTCATTACGATTGCGATACTATATCTTATTTATAATATAGCACATGTTTACTAAACCTAGTATGGAAATAGGGCTGTGATATTACCTCGGGATTTAGAATATTGCTGTTGTTCTTTGTTTAGTATCGCTGTGAGTAGCTGTGACAATGCGTCCCATAGAATTTAGATGCTTCTTTAGAAAGATTAATGAAGGACATTTTCGAATAAATGATCCGATTAAGGCCCTCAGGATGTAGCTATGACGGTTTAGGAGATATAGTTTGGTGACAGACGGACGGACACACATGGGAGCCTTAGAAATGGGATTCTTACTAAAATCCTACATCAACTCAAGTAAGTTGTGAATCAAATCAACCTGACAGTTAAACCAGTCAGGTAAATACTGACGAAGAAACATACAGGAAATTGTCGTTTAATATTAGAACATAATTAGTAGTTTGTTGATAACTATCTAGCTAAAATCGTGTAAAATATAATTTACACACCAAACATTCAATAATTGCAACTTGGACACTTTAATTATGACACTTGACAGGTTTTATAACTCCTTAATAATATATACGGTTAACTCAAATATTACAAATTGAAATAACGAAATAGAACACAATTCAAATTTAAATAATGACTTTTCCGCCAAATTGTTTTTTTTTTAATTCGACGATAACCATCAGAGGCACAACGACGCACATCCAAGCTAAAACTACAAAAAAAAACAACGTTGTCGCAAAAATATGAAATAGATAATATATTCCCGTTCAAAACGATTCAGAACGGATTACATCAGTAGAATAACTCAATACAAACGGCGTATAGATTACGGATCGCGAGGCTTAACCCGCCACAATCTCCAAGTTCATGCTGAACGATAAAACAGCGACGCGTGCTTATGAATAAGTATAGAAAGGGAAACACGAGATCCGGCAATCTGTGTGACAAATAATAATATTTGCATTTACTGGGTATACGGCGAACTGGGGAAGTACCACAGACTCTGAAAGTTAGACAGGAGTGTAAAGGCGGGACAACGCTCTACGTATGTATCGTCGTCTCATTTACAAAATGGCGACAGTCTACAAGACAAGATGAAGGGTATGAAGAAAACACGATATTTGAAGTTTTTGCTACGGTAGCTATACGGAAACAAAAGTAAATCGGGTATCCGAAAATAAATGTGAGATGTTTTGATAAGATTGTTGACATAAAAGGGAACGATTTCTGTCTAAACAGAGCTTGTACTGGTTATTAGACAAGTGATAAACGTACCTACTATATATTTCTAAATACATATTATAGAGCAATTACACCCTGACAGAATAAATGATCGTGCTCCTCACACTGGGTGTAAATCGAATTCGAGACCTCCGGTATCAGTCAAGGCCACTATCCACTAAACCATCAGGTCAGTCATTTATGTAATAATCCAAAAATGCTTTCTTTACGCTTAAGAAGATTTGCAATATTTAAGGCTGTGTCTAATATAAAAGTACTTAACAGGCACTAAATAAGCGTAAGTGTTTATTACGCAAATACATTACGTAATATTAAAAACGGAAATTAAGACACCGTTTAACAACTTGCTTTTTCCAGTAACTCTCTATTTTTTCCATCCCAGTCTTAAAACTACATTGAAAAAGCTCAAAGGAAAATCGCTGCGCATTGTTTTCGTGTTTTCTTTGAAAGCATATTGTTCTTGTTGGAAAATATTCAACCATTTAGTTACTTACAAACAGAATTATGTTGCGCCCACAACTTGTTGCTTCCCCTTTACAATTGATAATTTACTTCATCAACCCTTCTAGTCCCGCGAGACATTTACTCAAAACTTTTCAATGAATTTTTTGTTCGACAATTTGTAAATTGAAAACTGGCACACGCCGCACCTGCTCGTAAAACATTGAATCTGTGGCGTGGGTACGCTATCCCACTTCAAAATACATCTACCGTCAGCAATCAAACAAGCTATTACAAACTTTATCAGATCGTAGTACGAATCATAATTGCTTGAGCAAAAAAACATGTGGCACGTTACCTGCAGTTGACAGGTACGTTAGCAGTTGCATCAAGGTGATTTTTAATACACCGAGGATCTAAAGAATTGCAAAACGACGGTATTTTCAATTATTTTGCTAGATAGCTGTGTTTGTCGGTGTGCGGTTTAGGAGTCGTAACTTTGATTGTGTAACTCACAAATGTTTATTGCTTGCGTGTAAATCATGGAAGTTATAATGGCACCTTCAGTAGAATGGAAATGAGGCGTGACAAACACAAATGAGTAAAAGTTGTCTCAAAAACAAGTGAAGGCGAGATTTTAAAGTGAAAACAATGAGTACTCAAGTCGTGGAGGTTTTCTTCAAGTCATTATTTCCTTTCCATCTATGATGTATTCCCAGCTCTCGAGTATTGCTCACGACTGTTAAGATTTCTTTTCAAATATATAAAAAGCGCTAATCACCTCCGCAAACGAGAATCATGTTTGCTCAGTGACTTCTAAACGCCCGGTCGACATTGGCGGGTCGTTCGTTGGCCAAATCTCATTAGTCAGGTATTGTTAAAACGACTCATAAAAGTAAAATTAGAAATAAGTGAGATCTAATAAGCTGATCAGTCTAGACATCTTAAGGTCGCCGTCCAATGATTGATTGAGAAATCGGAAAGCATAAAATTTTCTATTTATAAATCTTTTAAAAGACGCTTCGATATTTTTAGACATTTTTCATCAAGCGACAATCTAATAAAAACTTGATAAGTGATCATGTCCATTGAAGAAAATTCATAAATTAAGCAATTTATTTTCTTGGCATTAATGAATCAACTTTTCGAAGAAAATATTTTCCTCCGACAATACTAAAATAACATTTAATATAAGTGGGTAAGTCAGGCAAGATTGAAATCAGGATACCGTAGAAAGCAGTCCCAGTACAAAAAGCTCGTAATCAACGCATAGCATCTAGTTTGCCGCGACTTAATTGGAATCAATAGCTCAACTAGAATAATATCTAACCTAAGGAAACAATAAGACTTCGATCTGTCTTCGAGGAAATATAATGGTATCATGTTGCCGTTACTCTGGGAAATACGGTCCGTATTAACTTCTGAGTATTGACATCTTGCGTCCACAACACTGACAGAACGGAATTGAAGGTTTACTCGGCTACAGCAAATAGATAATTATAACTCCTGACAAGATGAGAAGCCGTAAGTAAAATTGAATTCACCGAATTTGATATGTGTGGTTGTTGTATGGATTTTTTTTAGATAATTTGCGAAACCACGTTAAAAGACTGCATTACCGTATTTTCGAACGAGTTGACTTTGGGATTAGTTAGGAAGTTAAAAGTTGAATGTATCTTGCCTAAGGTAGAGAGGTGCCTAGACGAGGTAGAGAATACCTCGTCTAGACCTCGACCAAAAAAAAAAGTATGGAAGATCCTCATGCTACAAGCTCCATAACCTTCTTAAATCTTTTACCAAATTTACTTAGACCCTAAATGATATCGCCCTCATTTTTATTTGATGCCGTAAACATGTCTACTTAATCCTTTCCTCCTATTCACTGTTCCTTCTATTATGTTTGAATATTGATCTTATCTCAAAGAATTTTCCATTCCAGTTAAAGCCTAAAAATAAATGTTATCTGAACTCTTTTATTCAAAAAAAATGTTTGCCAAATATCGTATGCTGCCTAAGTAAGTCATACAAAAAATAGGTCTTATGAATAAACTAAACAAACAGCGTTGCCAAACTTTCCGATCCAAGTTTTTCGTATATTCTGGCTTATCCTAAGCAAATATGCATAATTAGAGTTCCGTACCCAAATAGCAAAACGGGACTCTATTACTAATGCATGACTCCACTGACTCTTCGTGCATCTTTCTAGAAGCGGTATCTCTAAGACAGTGAAAAATTTCACAAACGTCTTTTTTGCCGTTTATAGTTAACGATACAAAACCCTTCGTTCAAGAGCCCGACTCGCACTTGACCAGTTTTTTCTTTTTCGCGTCTAATATTGGCCCAAAAATATATTTAGTGACACGCTGGTGCGGTTCCCCGATGACTTATATAACCTGAGGCTAATATTTGATCGTTCACCCTGGGGATCCCAGACTAGGGAAAAATTTTCCTATTAAATGTGGTAGCAACGCCGCTCTCGGGGAAAACTTAGTTTTCTTTTCTTGGATAAAAACTCTTTTTTGAATTTTCGTCCCATTGTAATTTAAGTTAGAAATAGAGTTTTGCTTTTTATTTTCCAGGTCTAAAAACTACTAGCGAATAATAAAGTCACGTTTTTTTTTTACCTTCGGATATACAAATGTCTAACAAAAGTACCTCGTTTATCGCTTCTCTTGAATCCCCAAATGTAATTACCAAAAGTAGTTCTATTACAATAAAACTTCGTTCGCATTCGTACTATAAAGGTGCTTATACATTAGCCGACGTGACTAGCTTTAAAGCTGACTATATATGTGTTTGTCGCTATCATGTTTTTCAGGGAACATTAAGCTGAATTAAGTAGCTTTGCAGAAGATTTGTGGGGATTTTCTACGGGTTTTATACAAGCTTTTTCGCAGCTTTTTAGTGTGTGTGTAAGATTAAAATCACAATAAGGAATATGATGATAAACTAACGATTACACTTAATATGGTGGTACGAATGATCTCATCGAAAATGATGTCAGTAGGTGGATTACTGCACTACAGTATGATTTTGCTTTTCAATACTGCACATTATTTAGACATGCCACTGCCAGTCACGCGTATTTTGATCAGCTCTTGATTGTGGAAATCATCATCATTGTATGTATTGTATTACTTGTTTCTTTACATTACATAGATTGCTAGTTGGGACTGGGTTCTCAAAGCCTATTAGAATTTTCCCACCCCTGAAAAAAGTCTTCCCGTAGACTTTCAACTCTATACTGCCTTAAGCCTATCCAGAACGTCTTGCCAACTTTTTCTGGGCTCCTCTGACTTCATTCATTTGACCCTCGAGATAAGGAGAGGTTAGCGTCAGACTCCTTACTTAACCTCAACATCATCAGCTCTTGTATCAGTACATGACAAAGCAATGCGAATATTCTGGAACATCTGTCCCCCTAAGACTAGTTTTGATAACCTAAAAACTCTTCTAAATTCATATATTATAATTGGGCGTCATACTCTCTCGTTGGTTCCCCGCACACGTTCGAACAATGTTAACAAGCTCGTATCATATCGAGGGCAGAAGATAAGCGCGGCTAGAGGACCGTTACTTTTACTTGTTAAACTATCGTCATTTAGATATTATTTATTTAAGAATTTAGTACACCCGTGACAAGAAAATTATGGTATTATTGAGTTTTCGTCTTACGAATTAGGCGGTATGCCATCACTTATGCACTTTTATTATGATTGCTTTAGTAGCACTGTTATCTTTTGACTCTTAAATATTTGAAGTTATATTTTAAAGTCGTTTGTACATTTATGTTCTTAAGAAAAACAAAATGACACTCCAGTAAGCAAAGTACGATAATTGGCAGGTAAAAACAATTCGAGTAACAACTAGTGAAGAAATCAATCGTTACCTGATTAATGTAACAGAAATCCAAGTGTTACCTGTGTTACAATGGTAAATAGAACCTAGATTCAACATTATGTGGTATTGAGTTGTTGGCACGTGACTATGAATAAGTATTGATCAGTATAATCCATTCCTGTCCAGTATGTAGGCTACGTTTAGTTGCATATGAATGCCTGCATTGCTCACGCTAATGTTTTCAACTACCTATGTAAGTATTTTAGGAACAGTAATAAATGTGTACAATTGTTTGATGGTAATGTTTTAAGGCACTGTATTTCAAAATATTGTTTTGCAAAAGATTTTTAATTTAAAAATTCGAAGGCACATCGCGAAAAAGTATGTGTTGATTTTTCAGAAGTTTAGGGTTTCGTACCTTAGGGCAAAATTGGAACCCTGTTACTGAAGCTGTATCTAATGAAGATTAATAGATAAACAGTTGAAAATTTCACACATAATGTATTTCTACAGTTTTTTTGGGCTTGGTTGCAACTAACAACCCTCAATAGGCTAGTCTGACACGCACTTGCCAAGCTTTTTTCATTAAACCTTTCCGTATCGCGGAATGTTGCAGTAGCTTTACAACTCAGCATGAAAATATGTGGTCAACAGCAATATTAACCACAAAATGCGACCTTCATTGTACCACACAACACATTGAAAGTCCAATTCCAATGTATCAGATGTAGATTGTGTGATACCGTCAATTTAAAGGCGTTGCTACACCGCCATTCTGTTCACATTACAATAGACCCGCCAATTTACGGCTTCCGACAATTTTCTCCGTCACAATAATTAGCTATACTCCGATGGAAAAATGATGGCTATGCGTGACGATCGATTTCTGTTCAAAGAAGGTCAAACGCCGTAATTGTTTTCCAAGAACAATTATATTTCATTAAAGAGTTTTTTTAACTCCACCGGTAAATCGTTATAATTTTGACCTGAATTAAGTAATTGACAAACAGTACTATGATAAATCCTTGATAGATTTAATAATCTTGAATTCAATCGTTTAATTCATAATTAGGGCGAATGGCCCTAAGATACATTTACCCTTGTCGGCGTGGCCGTGCTGATAATGTCAGCGCCATTGCGGGCTTTGCACAGATTAAATAACTCTCTATATTACAGCCAGAACAAAATGTCGTGTGTACTTATAAGCCAGCGATTTGAATTTATAATAGCATTTCTTTGACATCGGTTTCAACGTTTTAATTTAAAAAAAAAGTGTGTAAACACAGAACGTAAAATATGTAATATTTAATATTGTGCATTTCATTGTTTCAAGTTTGATATTTCAAAGTCTTTTTTCTTGTCTTTTGATAGCTATCAAAAGATTTTTGTGTTGATAATAATAGCTCATGTCTTAAACTATTTCGTTTATTACTTTGTTATACATGTTATAAGATAAAGATCACTAGTTTTATGAACTAGCACCACATAAAAAATACATTAACACAATGTTAAATGTTACAATCGTTACAATAGTTTGATCCAAAAACAAAATATTGCAAAATTTTGTATCACATAAAACTAGTTCAAATCTATTGACACGTTTTATTTTCGAATAATCTATTATAGAGACTGTTAAAGATTATTTTAATGTTGAAGGAAAAACGTCTTTTGAGTTGTAAAATTTAATTACTGGCTACGTTGGGCACCATTAACCTTTATTTCCAAATATAAATGTTTGAAACAGTACAGTAGAACTAAACTAGCATATAACATTAATCTTATTTATTTTAAAAAAGGTACAACACAAAAGTATTGGCGGCATAGAATAAGCGAATAAATTTTAAATAAATAACCTGCATGTTAAACTAAACGCAAATCGTAATTCAAAAACACAAGCAGGTACAAATGGTACTTTTACATAACATAATAACATAGTTACACACATATCATAGACAAGTAAATTTTATATGTCAGAGTACAACGTAACTACTAATAACAGATTTAGAAATCAAAATGTACAATTATAGTAATTTAATAATGACCACCATCTACCATCGACTCGCAATGTATGTTTGCAGTTGTTGGAAAGAGAGAGCGCTCTATGCAGTGTATTGCGCCGTCCCGCTTTCACACAATTACAATAATATTCCCTTAAGGCGTGTCGAAGCCCAGGCCTCCTGGTGAGTTCTGAACTTCATATTCCAAGGTCGGTTTATGTCGGTCAATATTCCGTGCGCTATTTAACTACCATTAATTAATAGGTGTTTAATTTTAAATAATAATAGGTGTTAAATTATGACTGTTGAACGATGTGTAATAAAAATCGAATTTAAATATTTGATGTGTTTGATCTGACCGCTTGTTCAAAAGGTGCAAATTGCCGAAGTTTTAAAAATTTTGCATTCCATTTTTTTTTCTTTTTAATTTCTGCAGTGACGAAATTAATTTCTCGAATGGTGATGGTGAATTCATATGAGGACATACAAAAAAGGTTTTGATTGAATTATTATAAAACTTTTCAGAGAAATAGAGCAAGCTAGAGCCAGATAAATAGATATATGAAATGCAATTTTAAGAGTTGTATCTAAAATAGCTATATTAACATTACACTGCACGGTGAAGAATGACATTCTAATACATGCATGAGATAAAGTTCAATACAGGTGGATAAGTATTCTCAAATCATTGACACTTAATCGTATACTAAGAATGATTTAGATGTCTTGTCTTTGTTCTTGAAGGTCGAAGTTCAATTCCAATTCAGTAAATAGAACTGAAACAAAAATTTTATTATGTCGTTCCTGTGTGATGAGTTAGCGATATATATTATGAAATAATCGTCAATGTTATGTATTTATTACTTTTTAAGCTTGAGACAATACCCTTCACGTCATCAGTCTTAAAAAATTAAAAAGAAACAAAATACTAACGAACTGTATATTATTATGTACTTTCTCAATTATTCTAAGACACCACTGGCAAACAGTCTCGTGAGGAACAGTTTTCCTCAAATATAGAGGTCCGAAATCTAAGGTAATCTGTGGTTGTCTAGGTTATCTAGGACGGACCTGTGCATTGGGATGAATATAAGCTGGCATTATGTGTATACAGAGTGTAATTTGTATCGCATTAACTTTTTGAGAAATAAGTATTATAGTTTCCTCATTGCTGTTAGTACCAGTTACAGTTTCCTGTAGCCTAAAGCTTTATATACCGTCCTAAAATAACTCACAGTGAATTAACTAAAGGAAAAACAAAAAAAAGTCATATTAACCTTTCAGTAAACAAAATGAAAGTTGATTACAGATTATACGGTTCAATTATCTGACACATTTCTCGAAGTACCGCGTTAAGCTCATGGTCACAAAATGAACTTAATAAATTGAAATATTCCATGAAACGACTTTAATTTATATGTAGTACCTACTGGCGTTAATGTCAAACGACTTTCATTTAAGTTGGTTTAGCCTTAAATTACATATTTCACACCTGTTTGTATGATCGGTAAAGCAAAAATTTATAGTTAATTGTTTGTTTATCAATGCAAATACAAAATGCTGAGAAGAAATGTAATCTGAAAATAATGCAATGAAAGTTTGGCTTTAGAAAACTTTAAGTTAGCTTTCTTTTTTATCTCTTTAAAAAACTACTCCCGCAGTAAGAAATTCCAATCCTTGACGCGGGGGTTTCACAAACATTCAAATCACATGCACTAAGACACTCAGGACAATTCGTGGATCACAAAAACGCTTGTCCTACGCGGGGTCGAACCTGTGCGTGCACATTGGACTTGGTGTATCTTTTTTTTTTTTTTTTTTTTTGTCCAGTGGAAATCCTCATGGACATCCTTCGCCCTGGGGAAGGCGAAGGGGTGTGCAGGACTCCTACCGGCTAAAACCACTGGAATGCTTCCCGCTTCCTTTAGTCGGGGGCCAAGCGGGAACGCTTTCGCAGTCTACCGCGAACCCCGACATGGGAGCTCCTAAAAGAGCTGCATCATCATTGAGAGGAAGAGCAGTGTCTTCCTCATCGCTTTAAGAGGCGCGCTGAAGCATCGCGCGCGCCGTCCTTGCCTAGGTACAGTACAGCAGTCTTCCCCAAGACTGCTGTCCGAAGACTTGGTGTATCTACCCCAACTACTCGGTTAACCATGAAGCAATATTTCGTACTATATGCCAGCGGAACTTAATTCATTCAAGATGGCCGGTCGCTTCCCGTCAGTCTTCAGTACACTGATGAACAAAAAATCCAAAAACAGAATCTAGGAACAAAAACTCACCAGTGCATTGTTAGACAAAAGCTAAAGTTTTGACTCATTGAATTGTATGAACGGAAACACGCCGCGCTTCCGTAAATAAGGCATTGTGCTCGTTTTTACGACAATTAGCACGAATTAATTGAATTTGTTCCACGCTCGCTGTAGTAAAACGGGGTTTTTGGCTTCTTCATTGGCACATAGGGCACTTTTAATTTAGGAAATAGGTTGACGGGAGTGTGAATGCATTTTCTGATTCTTGTTATTTTTTAACTTTGCATGTATTTATAAATAAATATACATATGTGTATGTACTATTATTTGTTTTTAAGGTTTATTTGATAGAATATATTCTAAATCGTGTTTTCTCTTTTATAGGTAAGTTGGTGTTCACTACAAAACGCAGAATCACACATGAAAAGCAATCTTAAAGCTTGTAAGCTTTAGCAACTCCAAGGTAAATTACTCTGAACTAACAAACCACAATTATAACACAAGCTTTTAGACCAAAAGGAAAACAAACTCTGAAATATAACCTATAACTTAAAACGCAAAAGGCAATAAAATTAACAACTCGGAAAGCAATAAATAAAAACTCGGAGAATATTTTCTCGGCGTTTACTCGCTGCGTCCATTTGCGAATACACCGAAGATAGTTTTAAACGAAATACTGTTTTCTGGAGGAAATAAATTAAACTAGGTATTTTGTGTTACCTGAAAATCGTACTTTAGACTTCGTAGGGACTTGTTTTTGGCACCACCCAAAAGTGCTGTACCATATACGAGTTAAACAGAGCAGGGTATTATTAAAAAAAAAATGCTTCTTTGCATGGAAACAAACATTTTTATTTTCAAAGAATTGAAAATGCATAAAAAAAACTTATCAAATCCAGTGTTCTATACAAATATTCTAAAGGAAAAAAAATATTTGTCTCTCCTAATTAAAAACAAAAATGAAGTATCTTAAAATTTCTACTGGATAGGTATAGACATACATAGGTACCTATAGAAGGGCCTTTGAACAGACAGAACGACATCGACAGCGGAGCATTAACGCCTAATAGTATCTGTTTGTACACTTTAGGAACCCTGAAAACAAAACAGAATCAAGTGTTAACTTAACCATGTTTTTAATCCAATTGTCGACTGCAGTCTCCAGGTCTCCGTCGTGATGACTCGGCTCACGACCTGCTCCTATCAATATAGACCAGATCAAATCAACTGATATACGAGACGGAAATGCCATTGAACGTTAAATGTTTAATTGTAATCAATGTCTAGAGATAAAACTTGTGAATTGCTTTGATTACAATAGGATTGTCATTGCAAATGCAAGGGCTTGTAACATAAGGACAATAATTGTGTTACATAATACATGTCAAGAAAATATTAAATTTTTCAGGAAAGTATTGAAGCAAGTTCAGTTACGAATCGAGTAGTAAATGAGAATTGATTAACGATAGGTATATCTAATACGACTCGACTGATCGTAAAGTTGTTACAAAGTAATGGAATATTGAGAGCTTGGCTAATTGTCTCTGGTTGCTTTTATAGCTGCGACTCGATTTCAGATCAATCATGAACAGTGTTCGATATAGACTGTCCCAGCTTTGAGTAGGTTATTGAATTGAATTTTGTTAGCACATTAAAATGTAATGGGTAAATTTGAACTGTCAGTGTCTTTTGTAGCTTAGTTGGAAGAGCGTTTAGTTAGTAGTTGCAGGTACGTGAGTCCCAGCTGAAGCGTTAGCTTTTCAAGCACCCTATTCTTTATTTAAAACATAGTATGATGAGGTTTCAGTCACTATATATTTTTTACTACTTAAAAATAGTTAAACAAATTGAAAAATCACTCAATAACATTGTTACAATATCTGCATAAAAGTGATGTCAATACTATTATATTTTAAGCGCCACATACCCACTCCAAAATCATCTAACGTTCAAAACTTCTGTTTATCGATAAACAAAATTAAATTACCAAGATTTTCAAACTTCAAATAATTTGTTTCTAAAGCCCGGAGCGGTCAATTATAACTTTTTGAACGACTTGATTATAATCTGTTAGTTGGAGACACACCGTGACATCCAAGTAAGGTGAGCTAACTGTATAGAGACTTGTGGAATTAATAACTGGTGGTAAGGAGTGCCAGTGTGGGTGTAAGTTAGGAAATAGACGACTTTTTTGTTACTGTTGGACAAAAGTTTGTTATTAATTGTTTTTTTAAAGGATCAAGGTTATTGTGTGAGAAAAGGTTACTGTGTTGCTCTTTATATTGTAGTCTGATTGTCATTTGTTTGATACGTTTTGCGTTTATTAGATCCCAGTCATATGATTCGACTTACCGGCAATAGTCGATACTATATACACAAGGCATTGAGGATATTCTTTCAGTTTCGTGGATATATCATCAATAAAGGTATCATTTGGAAATAAAGACTTCCAAAATATCAATACGAAAGCCAACTGTCATATGAAAATGATACGAGTAGATACTTCATAGAATTAGTATGGAATATACTAGCAAACGTAATATTTTATTTGGAAGACGGTTATACGTATATAACCGTATACCAAATAATATTTATCCATTCAACATAAACACATTACGTCACTTTTCTCATAAAATACATCATTTTTACAGTTAAGACGATGTTTAGTCAAGTACATTAAAATAATGACGGTACAAGTCAAAACCGTGTACTTTCTAGAAATAATGATGTCATTTACACTGGGGAGAATCGTGACCAATCCATACATTTTCCGCTTCTCTTACATATTTTGAATTCTTCAAATGTAATTTCGCAACACGGAAAGCGAACCCGGAGCCAGTAATTTGCGTGGACTCTGTAACCAAAGGCTAAGCACTACACACCCACTAACCTCGGAATTGATTACACATAAAATCAGCATTACTTTGGTGATTTGAGACTCAAAGAAACAGGATTGTTGACTTGCGAAATTTGTTAATTTTGTTTGTCTTAAATAATGACTAAAGATTTTTTTAATTGAGTTCTTGTCCAAAACCGGCTATTGTTTTACTTGCTACAGGTAAATACATGCTTAAAAAACAGGAAATTCTTGTCGATTAAAACTCCTCCAATTCGGCACATGAACAAAATGGGGTAGCAAAAATACTTGTAGGTAACGAGACTAAAGATATATTTTCGAAAATATCGATCTCTATAATATGTATAATGAAACAAACAAATATACCTACTCCAAAGGCTGATATCATAATTAAATACCTGTCAGTATACAAAATGTAAATTCAAACATTACACATACTTTGCATGTCGCTCAACAAAAATGCTAATCCTAATCTGATGTTTAGGAAATTCCGTACATTTCCAACATTTCCTTCGAAATCATAATTGCGAATACACGTGTTTATAATTCCTGCATACAAATGTTTGAAGTCTCTTTGTTTTGTAGATTACAGGGTATTAATACTATGAAGGTTTGTATTGTGTAACCGCACGCACGTGCTCCCGGACTATTGTGGTTTTTCTACTCTGTAACTTAATAATTATGTCATTTGTACTCAGCTTACATCTGCTTTAGGCATTCTCTTAATAGAGCTATTGATTGTTGCGTGTACATGCTTGTTCAATTACTGCCCTTTAAGTAGTTGTTTTTTACTTGGAATAATATGCGTTTATGTGAATTTAAATCCTTGCTTCAAACAAAAGAATATCTTCTAGAACATGCGACGAATAAAGAACGCGACGTAAGCTTAAACCATCCAGTTTCTAGAACTAGACCCGACTAACAAGCACATATCATTGACAAATATCTTACCTCAAGAACGATCTGTGAACCCGTTTCCAATTAGTTTAATTGCCGCTATGATACCTACTCACATAACATGCTCTGCCTAAGTATTAATACTACTCTAGATATGGCTTCTAAAGCCTAACTGACAAACGCCTTATGAGTATCAACTCGTACTTACATACTAACCTGCATAATTCAAATGTTTATTCTGACCAATCAGAGCTTAGAGACCTATTACCAACTCTTGAAGTAAGACTGTTATCGTCGCGGAGAAGGGACAGCAATAGAACACGTAAAGCCGTGTCTCTCTTCTACATCTGCATTCGCCTTTAAGTATGAAGTAGTAGACCCCGTAGTTGAGTTAGTAGCGCAGGCACAAGCGCTCTCACATTCACAGAGGTTCGATCGCACGCGATTCGTATACAACCTACCACACATAAGTACCAATTACAACATAAACTTGACCTTACTACTAAAGATTTAAGGTTGATTTTTCAAGTTCTTTGTCACTGTGAACTTGTGGTAGACTGTATATAATCAATTAAGATCCTTTACGTTCGTACGATACTAATGGATTTGTTTCAGAGATTCGATCTGTTTAAAAACAAAGGCTGAGGCAACGACATCTTCCATGCTCTCGGTGTGACTCGTGTTATCGCTGAGTACAATACTGTGGGAAACAAGACACTGGTATTTAATTTTTAAAACAAGTGTTTTTGTTGGGTTATCTTACTTCTACATTCGATCGCCTTGTGTGTTTGATACTTGAAGCTTAAAAAAGGCCCAAATTGTTTAATTATTTTACTAAAGTACCAATTTAAGTAAAGACCAAATAACGACGAGCTATAAGACTGGTTATCCCTCCCCTTAACTAATAAATATGTTTTTGTACTATAGACAGAAACAACTAAACCGTGTGAAAAAATCAATTTCTAATTCCTTCGATTAATAGTCAACAAATCTCCATCTTCTCTTCACGACGGCTAGCTAATAGTTTCCAGATATTCTCAGCACGTACGTACTACGTGTAGTACATCAATTTTATTACCTTCGCATCCATGACGAAATAAAAACTACACTACGTAGATTCCATGGTAATTGAATAGTGAAAGAATAACATTCCGCTATCGGATGTTAATCGTGCCGCGCCAATAATATTCAATTTCAATTTATAAAGAGTTCGTAAAATATTTTCTTTTGATAAGCGAATATTTTTATGATTTTTCTTTGTTATATTATTGGAAATATTGTTTGTAATATTGTGAAAGGAGTTCACGTTTATTAAAAAGTTATTTCTCATTTTATGATTTATTCTTCGCTTGATTTTGTCCGTGGCTTTACCCGCGTAATTAAACTATAACATTGCTTTGAATTTAAGTTGACTCCCTGCTAAACTTTATCAAAATTGCATAAGTGGTTAAGAGGTGAAAGCATAACAAACGAACAATCGAACCTATATTGGCATACTTAATATTAGTTGGAATTGCAATAAATTGGCAAAGCCATGTTAAAGGTGAGATCAAGTATCAAGTAGAATGTCGTACGTAACTGAAAAAAAATGTGTCAAACTACATACAATACTGCCTACGGCTTCGGAGAAAGCTAGCGCGATAATACACGATACATACCACCTTTGAATCATAGTGACCGTTATATAATTTGGTTTGCACGATTCTTTTGATAAAGCGATGTAACAAATAGTTTCATTAATAGCACAATGTACAATATCTTGATGTTGCGCCGCACGTGTGGTCACAACTCACGGCGTTTTGTTCGCGACACATTCTCCATTGGTGCCTACCCACCGATACCATAAAGGTGTTTCTATACTAATATAGAAGCTACGTGCTGCGAGCTGAGAGATTGAATGACTCGAATGAAAATTAGCTTGTTCTGGAAAATAGCAATGGGGTAGCACATAGCAACGCTTCGTAAAATATATGCTGCATATCTTACATTTGTGTAGCATTTTTATATGGTGTTTATGAACTAAAAGATACTGGGCTAAGCACGGATAATAGTCAAGTTGTAAAGGTCACCGAGCCAAGTCCGCTATGCGTGACGTGGCGCGGTAACGATTTCCCGTTGAACAAGGGTTTGTGTGATCCACGTGGAATGCTTGTCCTGAATTTAGGTTTCTTTCTGCATGTGACTTGAATTTTTATAGAACCCGCCTCGACAGTAGGATTAAATTCTTCAGTGGGGGTGTAGTTTCTTTTCCCACTCGTACTACATAACTTTACCTACCTACATCATGTTAAGACCCTTCGTATAAGACTGTAACAAATCTTGTGACACTTATATAGTATAGCTTACGCTGTCTGTGTGTCAAAAGCTCGTCCCGGCCCACTGGTCACACGCCATATCACCAACCTTAAGTTTTACATAACAGTATTAGTTTCGTATATCATTATGCAAGAGATTGTCCGATAAAGACACTGCTATGTCTGCTATTCGCTTTCAATGCTCATACCGTACAATTGGAAGTAATTAAGCAATTTGCCGCAAAAAAAACCTGCTGATTACTTAATGATGTAGGAAATCGGATACCTGTGTCGGACAGAAACTTCTACAGTTGCATATATACGTTATACATTCTTATAAAATATATGTATGTAAACACCTGCCGCTCCTCTGCATGAAATAGCATCTTTCTTCAATTTTAGAAAAAAAATAATGGCTGTTTTTAAACTATTGTCATTAACTGATTAAACCTTGAAAAGTGAAACCCACATTTTTTTCTTTTTTCATGGTACCAGTAACAGTTTTTAATGTCAGGTTGTGTTATAAATATCGAAATCGCTCTATAGGTACACATCACAACATCACAAAACAGTTTTTAACTTCTACAATCAGACACAATGTAAAGCAAGTTGTTTAGCAGTAGTGATACACATAAGTAAGAAAAAAGGTTTCCAGTAGAAACGTGCCTTTGTTTCTACGATATGGTCTTAATTATTCATATCTGGTAATTATAAGAACGCATAGTTTTCTTATCTCGTTCGGTGGGAAATAGGTTACCGTTTCTCGCAGACGATGGGCCCGCAAAAACTCAGTTACGTCAACGACCGTGGGCTTCCGTTCCATGTGCCCGTTGTCTTGGGGTCCAAAAAAGGTGTTAAAATTACCGCTTTATTCACGCACGATTTGAAAATAACATTACCTCACATTTCATATCGCTAGTACAATAAAAACATGAACCTATCTCGTCTAGTCGAGGTAAGGTTAAAGAAAAGATTAAACAAAATAGATCATTCGGTTAAGTGCGTCTCGGATTCGATACTGAGGGTTCCCTGCAAATTTTGTTAAAAAAAGTAACCCATCATATTTAAGACCAATTAAATAAGACCTACTTTATTTTTATTTTTCTACATCATTTGTGAACATTTTAACGTTCTGCTACATGATATATTATATGGGTTACAGCCTGTTGACGGACGAACGTTTACTATTAACAGGAGACCCTTAATAATAGAGTTATGTTTTCGCCTTTTAGTTAAGGACCCAAAATAAATAATTATAAAAGAGCAAAAACTCCACATCATTATTAGCTTCAATTTATTTTTAAACTTTATGAAAATAATAGCTATCTTAGCCTTGATTTTTAAGGTAACTGTCAAAATATCATTTCCTGACTTTCGAATGATTAATCATAGTTGAGTAGGAGTAGTCCGAGCACTTTTAAATTGTCTTGATAACCTTCTTAAACAGGTTTACTTCAACAGTAGCTTATTTTCAATACATGTATAACAATAACTTTTTCACTGTGCTTAGTTTATTACTGAGTGAATCCGGAGAAAAATTCCATCCATGGCTTAGCTTTATCTGTGCCTTATTAAAATGATATTCATTGATTACAATTGCGAAAATTAAACCTTTTATTTCATATTTTGCTGATTATTATTTTGTGACTAGAATATGCCTGTTAATGTTCTTTGAACTAAACCAAACGGAAAGTTCAATTAACAAATATCCAATTTAAATTCTTGAATGCTCTGACCTGCAACATTCATAGTTAGATCATTATAAAGCTACAATTCCTAATCAACATGCCTTAGTATACATGACAGGCATCCAGTTAATCAACAGCGGTACAACCAAAGCTATTCTAAACCTCGAACAATTTTGTTTCACTCACAAAAGCACGCAATATCTCAATTTGTCTTGATCTAGATAAATGTACGAAATCATCGAACAGCCCGAACTAAGCCCAGACAATTTCTAGTACTGCGTATCTGATTTTGTAATTCCATTACAAAGATAATTTACTCCGGTGTAATTAATAAATGGAATTATCAAATGAATCATTATGAAATGATACCGCTTTGTTTGTTGGGAGCCGGTTCTGCTTCGGCCACTGTCTGACCCATTTCAATAAGTTTAATTAGAAAGCTTTGTACTTAATCAAATATTCAAATGCGATTGCAGTGTTTGTCAGGAGAGATAATTGGTGTTCCGGAAGGTCGTAAGTTCGACCTAGCTCTACCTTAAATAACAAAACCAGGTCTGGGGACCGTTAAAATAAAAAATGTCACGTCACAGTGTTGCAAAGGAATCCCCAAACATTTGACATTTTCTATTCTCAGATTTCATTTGACAACTGTAACTATTGTAGACCATTGGAAAACTTGTGTCAAAGCCTAAAGAACATTTATTTTCAAACAAAACTCAGCATATTGCCTTTACAATAATAACATTTTGCTCAAAACAATACGCTGTTACTAAAATAATAGTTCTTGAAATTACTTTTATGTACTTCATTATTATGTTAACGCACATAAAAGTAAAGCAGAAAATATTTAAATCAAAACAAAAGACGATAATTTGTACAATAGGTATGTTCTGCTTAAATCCGTTTCAAAGGAAAATCAATTAAACTTGGATAATTAATTTTAAGCGCTTTCAATTTTAGTACAAACGAGATAAGTCACCTATAATATTATACGTTAGAAACTCTGCGTATAGTAGCTAACTTAAGTTGATTTTGTGTGAGCAAGACACTCCTTTCTGTTGTTCAATACGCTGTCTCGCTTCCACACGCAACAATCCCAATCAATTCACATTTATACAAGATTTAGCGCTGAACCTTTGGTCACTACAGACTATTTGAAAGTCACGTGATCGGCTTCTCAATTCAAAACATTTAAGCAATTCTTTCTTTTCTTCTCGGAGAAAAATGTACATTTCCTACCAGTCTTATTTTGAAAGATCTACAGGCACGGTATACGACCTTGTTTGTTGGTCATAACTGCGTAAACAGACGTCACATCATAAATAATTGGCAAAAAACATGGCGTTCTTCACCTTGTTACTATAATGATGTTTGTCTCTTCTGTTTCCTGCCACGACCTTGGAAGATACGCAAACACGTGTTTATAAATGAATACGCTTATTATACATACATGAAGTGGAAAGTCAAGGATTGATGTCAATTGATTAAATTCTGATTATTAATTGTATGATTTTCCTTATTGTATTCGTCAAATTTTATATTTTTTTTTGCAGTGTAATGATGTTTAATTTTACCTTGCAAAATAAGTAGCACAATCAAAAGGTGTCATAATACCAGCTTTTGAATCATTTTAAATAGGTACCTGTCATAAAAATCGAATCCTAAAATAGTTTACTTTACTTTCATTATCGTAGATTCCTTACTGATATCCGAGTGGTAGATCACACGCCGGACTTACTGCGCGCGACGTGTCACGGATTTTATCCCCGCGTGGAACAAGCATTTGTGTGATCCACAAACGTTAGTTCTGGGTGTCTAGTGCATTTGTGTCTTGTATGTTTGCTGAAATCTCTTCGTCACAAGGATGAAATTCCTAAGTCCAGAAGTTGATTTTTTTGAAGGAATCGGTCCTTCAAAAAAATCAACTTCTGGACTTGCAAATCCAACATAATCCTTTATTAAGTTCGCTCCATTGTAACCCCACCTAACATTAAAACAAGGCAAAAACAAATATTATCACCATCCGCCTATTTTCTCAAAGCAAGATCCAAGATCCACATATAACTGAACAAATACTGGTAACAGTGGTCGTGACAAGTGGTCAAGTGGTATGAAGCTTGGTTTCCGGCGTCGTTAAGATAATATTACCATTAGTTGTACGACACTCAAAGGCTATGAGAGGGACGGAGTGGTTTTGTCCTTTTATGAGCTTGATATACGAGTGGTACAAAGTGTTATTTTGTTGCTCATTTTACTAATGTTCCGGAACTAGGATGGCAAATTTTTGGAGTATCCCGCTTATTAGGAAAGAAGTAGAACGAGAGGGCCAAATACTTTCCATTACGTTTAATACAATGTTGAGAAAGGGTAAAACAGTTAAGTATCTGAATTTCAGTGAAATGTAGAAGATAGGGGCGGTTTTTGTCGCACGGGGAAAACGAAAGCTTTAGTCCCTGGTAGTAAAGTATAAGCTGAGTATAAGCTAACACGAAAAGGTAAAATAAAAAAATCTTCCGCCAACTCGGCTTGGTTCGACAGATTTTCATGAAATATGTTTAAAAACACCCCCCCATTATTTAAACAAAACAAACTAAATTTAAATCAGTCAAACCGTTCGGGAGGTATGATGCCACAGACAGAAAAACGTCAAACTCATTACACTCCGACAAATACTTACAAAATATGGTAATCTAAGATAAGTAGGATAAGTGTTGACAAGTTAACGTTTCCGTTCCAGATCTGCTTAACACTATATTTGGTTTGACGTAATCTTTAGTTATTTAATACTTACTTCAACACCACCTAATGTAGATTTAAATTCGTGGATAATTTATAGACGGATTATTTCTCGGTAACTCTCCTATATTTTACAGGACCAAAGATTTGTGGGCTCAAATGAACCTTATCTTGAAACCTTAAATGACGACTAAACTGTACTCACTCTAATATTATAAACCCGAAAGTGTTGAATGATGCGTATGTGGGTGCGTGTACACCCAAACAGCTAGGTCGATTTCGATGAAATTCGGTATGGAGGTAGGAGACACATTGGGTTAACAAATCAGTGATTCATGTTTTTGTATATTGGCGAATATTTATAGGTAAGTGAAGTTTCTTGATTTCAGCGATCTTTCTTCACTTATCATTATTAATTTAGGTATAGGTACCTGCCCGGTTTTTTTCACATTTTCCATTGTATCTGAGCTCCTATTAGTCGCAGCGATGGTTTATAGCCTAAAGCCTTCCTCGATGAATGGTCTATTCAACACAAAAAGATTTTTTCAATTTGGACCAGTAGTTCCTGAGATTAGGGCGTTCAAACAAACAAACAAACTCTTCAGCTTTATATATTAGTATAGATATAGATTCCTCATTAATTCATGACGCTGATTGCTTGAGTGGTAACCACGGAACGTGCTCGTAGACAGCATTGTTAAGCTCAGGGGTTTTGTGAACACACCACGCTTTGATCGGTTTGCGTGAGATAGCTTTGCTGATTTATACTGATACTGAACAAAGCTAAAATAAAATTGTATCCTACATTGTACCTAATAGCAAGGGCAATGTAGATACGAGAGTTTAAAAAAAAATTGTTAGCTTTAAATTAAACTGTAATGTTATATAGTAAGGTTCATATTCATATTTAAAAATTCATCTAAAATGTCCTACATAAAACAAATATCTTCAGCTTTTTTCCACCATCTGACTGTAATATTTAAATTTAAGGCCTTGAGGTAAAGGCAAATAACTTTTCCATTTGATCAACTCGACAACCAAGACAACAAAATTAAGAAATATTCCCTTCATTCTTCAGTAATACCTTTTGTTGCAAACCGTACATTCACACGTAAAGCAAAGAATTCCGTACGCGAGCGTCGCGAACGGCTGAGCTGAATTATATGCAAATTCCTTTCGGTACGGTTCGCAAAACAAACGAGCGAGTTACGTGTACGACATACGTGAATGTTTATACATGTGTAATATGTTTGTATATGTCACACAATGGGTGTTACGATTGTGGGAGTACTCGGATTAAGATTTATTCTTCGTAGCTTTCTTTAAACAGTTGACAATCGGAGGTAGGATATTGCGATGTCATGTTTCTACACCATTATGGAGCAATTCATTTACCTGTACATGTTTAGGTGAAATTAAGACTGTTAAATTTCCGTATTGCTAGAAAACACGTGGCAGATCTGAGTTTGACAAATCGGAAAACAGAAAGAGTGGTTTGAAAATTTCATTTGTCACCTGAGATAAATAATCACTGTCGTCGATCAAAGCAAAAAACAGTTAATTGACTGTTCAAACTTAGGTGTTTGTGGCAAATCTAGAAAATAACTATCATAACCGAGCTCTAATATCATTATCATAATTATTCTAATTTCCTTCCGTGCAAACAGAATATTCGTAAAATGTAGCAAAACCTCAATTGTTATAATTAACGTTATAAATTTATAAACTACGTGATTAACAAATAGGAAGTCTTTAGACAATTATCCAGTTCATTTAAACTATTAATACTACTTTCTATATTAAGCATCCTTTCAACAATTTATCCTGTAATTGTCAGGAAATTATCGCAATAATGTAGCTATAAATTACCTTTAATATGAAGACATAGGAAACTTTGTAGGAAGTAAGAATGCATGCAGTATTCAGGAGGTTTCGATTGCTCATGGATTGCCTATAGCGTAACCAACGTTATATAATTTGTAATATTGCAATAGATTCGCTAGCACATACCTGCTCATACCTAGCTATTGTGAGCTTAGCCTCTTGTTTGTGCTTCCGTATTACCTATACAAAAATAGGGAAATTTTGTTTTGTCTTTTGGATCGAGTAGCTAATAAGTCGGGTTCTTCAAAACACCTGGTTCTACCGTGAGTGTCCTCGTTATTAGGCCATTAGACACTTCCATTCCCGAGCATATAGCTCTAGCGACCCCTCTCTAGTCAGCCATTTAAAGCAGTACATATTAAAAAAGGCTTTTGGCTTCTTTTATAACATAAAAATCATTAACGCTAATAACGGCGCGTGTTCAGTTTTATTGAAATCTTTTGACAGTTTAAAAGTAAATGCTTTTGATATGACAAATCATTTTATAACTAAGACTTTTAATATACCTACTTAAAATTTATTTGAAGCGTACTTGGTTAGCACCATTTCAATTTAAACACTTGAAAATTTGAATGTTACATCATTCAACTTAAAACATTGAATCTAAAAAAAGCCACTTTAAAAACATAAAGCTTAATTTGATTAGCTCTGTAAACACTAAACCGTTTACAGCGTAACTCAATTAATGAGTAAGTAACTCGGTTAGCACTTACCGTACAGCTTTACTGTTATTGCCTTATTATTGGATAATAACCAACATTACTAATGCCTCAAATAGTATTATTAGTCCAGCCTAGTGTTAACCTATATTCCTATATTTAGATCGAGAATTAAAATAGACAACTCCAATTTGTTATACAAGGAATCGATTAGTTGAGGACATTGTTTATATTGATGGTGGAATGCTTGAATAGTGTTTTAACTATTGTGTAGTGTTAAGACCGTAGGACGGCCAATACAAAGGTCACAAGTTCTATTTAAAATCGATTTTCAAATTTTGTGCAGATTATAAAGAAGGACGTTAAGGTCTTTTAACGTTTACGTTTAACGGAATAAATAATATACACAGCTTCCGTGTTTTAGAAGGGACCTGAAAATATAAGTTCTGCGCCTGCATCTTTCTCCGGTCGTGTGGAATTGCCGTCCCATCGGGCTATGTGAGTGAGGACATAGAGAGTGCACCTGTGTTGGCGCACACGCTTTTGCTCTAGAATTGACCCCACGCACGTTTGTCTTGCGTCATTAGCCGCTGTGGCCGAAAAACGGTTAGGCCACTATGATTCGTTGTATAGAATTGTATGGTATGCGGAGAATCGAATTAATGAAGAATAAGATAAGGTAAATCTTAACTTGAAACGCAATAATTTTATTTATTAAGACATTAGTAACAGCTAAATACATATATTATGGGATATGGGACAAAATAGTTCTCAGTTTTACAATAAAAAAGAGACCCTTGGAAATATTAACTTAGTTCCGCGGCAAGCACGACAGTTCACTGTCTGATTTTCAGACACTGAATACTTTGCTTTTTGCTTTATCTCTTGAGATTTTTCTATTAAGGTTACATAGTTTTCATATTTATTGCAAGCCATTTAACCTTTCACATTCTTTTAAAAGTATAAATCACAACTAAACAATCAAAACCAACCTTTTAACTTAACCTGAAATCATTAACTATAACAGAACAACACAACAATTAAGCAATTAAGTTCCCATTAACATTCCATAGTAACCTTCGTTTAAACATGTTAATATTTTGACACACATTCAGCTGCCAAATGGAATTAACTAACGAATATTACAAACTAGCTGTTGCCCGCGACTCCGTCCGCGTGGACTTTTACAGCGCGCAGTGGTTCACGTTTCCGTGGAATTGACGGGATAAAATTAAACCTTGACAAGGACCATAATATATTTCATTATATTAAATAAACTTAAAGTTAAAAAGAACTCTTTTTTTACTTTAAATAGGGGCCTATGTCCTTACTCAGGCTTTAGACTATCTGTGTACCAAATTTCATTATAATCGGTACAGTTTTTGTAATATACTGCAGTTGTTAAAGAGAGACGTCGCTCTATATCGTGATAGCGCTGTCTTGCTTTCACAGCTACAACAAAACTTTATGAGGTGGTGTATGCCCTCAGGTGTCTTTGTAATAACTTTGTCCTTTAAAGTCTTAAATGCCTTCACACTCCTAAGCCAGCATTATATTTTATTGATGCATGACACGCTAACATTCCTGTACGCATGCCAAGTCAATGGACCAACAACCCCGATCCATAAACAGTAGGGATTTTATATTCCAAAAAGGTTGTTTAATGTTTAAGACTTTTTCCAATATTTACGAAATCGATGATTAATTCATAAAGAAATATTGTGACCTACAAGAGTAATAATTCGATAGTTATTTGTTTTTCTATACATAAAACATTACATAATCATACACGTACAACCTATGTCAAAACTATACCTTAAGGGCATTAAAATAAGGTCGATAATAATGAAGATCGTATTACGCTGTGTTGTGTTTGGATGGCTATCGACAAAACCCAGTTCAATTTTATTATCATCTCGGTGTATCACAGAAATTCACTTCTATTTCATTTGCTAGACCATCTCAGTTTCAAATCCAGCTTATCAAGAGCTTACATCGAAACGAATGACCCGAGACGACCCAGTTCTAGAAATTACGAATTACAGATCATTTTTACTGAATGCCAAACAACGATCATTAGACGAAATATTATGAAATTGTCCTTAGTCCGTAGTACAGTATTATAAATGTGAAAGTATACCTGACTGTCTGTCTTGGCATCACATCTAAACCGCTTAACCGATATTAATAAGATTTGGCATGAGGGTAGTTTAAACTTCAAGAAAGAATATAGCTTACTTTTTGATCAGATTACTGACTAATACTGACATACCCGCAGGCAAAGACGTGGACTAAAACTAGTTACATAAACATCATTATTATATATACTAGTATCTATGTAACACCGAAACCTAGTTTAGTTGGTGAAAGCACTTTCCTTCCACGATGATCCAACCAGTGTAATAGGTCATACAATTTAAGCCCTAGATCACAGAACAGTAACTTTAGACCAAGTCTTTGTAAAATGTTGGAATGTCTTTTGTATTCATTTTATTTCGGTATTAAGGAAAACTAACATTTGTAAGCTTAGCATGATTTTACAGCAATTTACGAAATAAATATAATCAGTGCATTAGGTACTTCACTAACTACGTTTTCCATAAATTACATATTTTTTTTATTGAAAACAATTCGAATTCAATATTGTAAATCCTAAAAATAAATACATCTTACAGGAATTTATCTGCTTTCTTTATCATTTTAAGTATTTTTAAGTGAGTCAAATCGTATTTTATAAGCTGTTTTGAGAAATATTCTGAGACTCGTTACTGGATCCTGATTATACAAATTATTTCCTTTTTATCAAAAAATATTTATATATTACCAAAAAAGCACCCGCTGAAATGTTTTCATTGTATTAAATATGAAGAATCAACGTACGTGAGTATTATATTTTGAGTCTGAAATTACCACCACACAAATTATTTTAAATGCCTGTCAACAAAAAACGTTGCGTGTCCATAACTCGTGGTATTTCACATTCTCTATGCAAAGTCGTTATGTTATGGCAATTAGTAATTTTCTATGAAATTGGTAGATTTAAGAATAGAAACTCTATGATTGTTATCCCGTAATAGAGGAAACCTCAGGTTAAGTTTATGGTACCTGGAAATCTTTAGTTTAAAAAAATATAAGTATAATAGCATGTTTCTCTTTGGCTAAATTGAAAACTTTTTGGTTTGGTCTATTTTTAGTTTTCTCTAATTCAAGAACTGAGATTAAACTAAAGACTGCTAAAAACTATTTTTCCAACTTCGCTCTGTAAGTATAAAAGAAAATTGTTAGAGATAAAAGTATCGTTTATAAAAAAGACATTCTCACATCACTGTTTTAAGGAAAAAGTCCCATAACATCGGTAATCACCAAAAACTCTTTCACTACATCAACACTCCTCACTACTTCTATTCAAAAACCGCCTTTAACTGTCATTCAATAAAATGTAAAAAAACAAAACACTACATATCATCTGCATATACCCTAAAAGGCTTTTTACACGATGCGAGAAATGTCATACAAATTGTAATACATTGCTGGGGGATAAGGCAATAGCAACGGAAGTGACTAACCATTGGTGTCAATGTACCGCAACTTGCATGCTTATTCTCGCAACGTCTAAAACGGCTTTAAGTATCTCGCAACATCCAAGTTATACCTAGTAAGTAGATCCACCTACAAAGTACACAGAGACACTTGATTAACCTTTGAGCGTCGTCCGCGGCTCCCGAAGGACAGAAAATAAGAATCTTTTTACGGTGAGCGAATCCGTTTCGCAGAAAGTAAAATCAACGAGATGTCACCTCTATAGCAATAACTTCGTGGAATTAACGTGTTTATTCTGTCTCTTTTCTTATTTATTCTGTGCTTTATAAAAGAGATGCTTAAGCTCTTCTTAAGAGTTTATTTTTGGTATAAATTGTGAATGAATAAGAATAATATACAATGTTTGTGAAGGTTACGAGGTGTAGAATAGAAACTGATACAGACTGTTACTTAATTTGAGCTAACTGGAACTGTTCCTTTATGTAACCTTTTCAAGCTGAGGAAATCTGGATTTCTAAATGTTCGAATCTAGAATCACTGGCCGTCTCATTGAAAAAGCAGTATTTGTATATTAGTATATCAAATTTCACCCTTTCGACACCAAACAGAGTGAAACATTTTTATACATAGACAAAATAAAAACACATATTATGTACATATGAAAAAGCAAACTAAATTCTGTTGATCTTCCTCTATTACCCAAGAGACCAACCCATGATACGGAAGCTCAAAGAAGCAAATTAACGTTTGCGGTTTAACTGACATCGTAATAACGCAGTTAACACACAACCGCGGTACCTACACCCTTCCTAAGACTCCCAACCGCCTTTCTTTAACCGAGGAACAAAGACTAATTAATATCGAATCTAATTAGGTAAGAAAAGTACATAAATGTTACGTTTTAGTTAATTTAATAGACTCAACATAATTGGTTTTGTAAAGCTTGGTAGCGTAGTGATTAATGGTCTGCCCTTCTTTGTTAATAACCGTGGTTTTATAACGAGGTATGAAGCAGCATGTTGTGGAAGCAGGATAGCGCACTACGCGATATAGAGCGGCATCTCGCTCTTATAATAGTAAAAGGCCGGGTTGCAAGCTTGCAGTAATCGTGTTGCATTATACAAAGACTTTTGTAAGTTTGTCGATGTACATAATTTGTATTATAGTTACGTAAATAATATTTTTGCTTCCACTTTTTAAAGAAATAAATGGTAAGATGATACATAAAATGACAAATGAATTGTTTGAAGGATTTTTCTCAATAAATACCTAGAAGGGGAAAAGTCCTTGATAAGAGGCTTCCATAAATATTTATGTCGAACGTTTGTGAAAAAAGATTTTGACGATCGAGAACACTGATGTATGTGTGAAGAGGAAAACTGGGAGAAGTGTTCCGATTCTAAAAACAGTGTTTTTCAGTGTAGATTTTTCCGATTTGTTTCTATTTTAAAGACGTCTTCAAAAACTGGAACGTCTATTCCAGTTTTGATCAGATCATATACATACGTAAAACCTCTATATGTGTATCGATAGATTCATATCATTATGAAGGATTGTAACTTATGTATGAAGTAATCCCAAGAACTACTGAACCGATTTTGAGTATACTTTTAGGAGCCACATTATTTTTAACTGTCAAATCTTATTTATTATTTTAGGAATACTATCCAGCGAAAAAGGCTCGTTTATAAACAGTAGCAGATATAATTAAAGACCAAGCAAACTTCTAAAATAATTACAGAGACATAAGCAAATCGTGTATCGTGTGATAAGCAACTATTTTAGGCAATTAAAACAGATTAAAACTAGTTATGAATTCAGGTTGCAATGTGAGGACACCCAATGCTTATCTCAGACCTGTCTAATTACGATAGCAGTTTTTATGACCCGAATAAATGAGTTGAAATTGTAACGTTTTTTATTGCTACAGTAATTATTTATAGTTAAAGTTGATAACCTTGTATTATTTATACAGTATATGGTGAAAAAATGTTAAAGGATGACGTCGAAGTATTAGCTCTAAGTGAGTTTAGTTTAGAGTAGTCACTAGTAGATTTGACAACATGTTAAATTGATGAGGCTTTTGTAAATTCGAGATCAGTATTAGATTTTTTGATTAATATCAAAATTCCTTCTCAAATTTAAGTGACACTCGGTGGTGCAGCTTTTGCCATCTTCCTCTATCCTGTGTCACCTCTTTTACTTACTCTCTTACCTATACGTTGTCATTTCTGCCTTCTAATTCAGTTGGTGCTTATACGTAGGAACACTTTCTTCTAGACCTCTTCCTTTTGCAAGAGCCTCTTCCTAAGCTTCTATTATGTAAGAAACAAATGAGTCGTGATGACTGAGGTAACCATTTTTTTAACAATTTAAATGTATTTGGAGTTCAAATATTTAGGTAAGATGAAAGTATTGGGCACTGGTATAAGTACCTACTTAAACATGATCAAGAGCTGCAGATACCGCCGTATATGATTATGAGGTATTAACATAAAGCATTGTTCGGAGAAAGGCAGTGAAAGCGAAAGGGCGGTTTTCTATTTTATTACCTACTTGTGAATGATTCCATTTTGAGGTCCGACACCTATATAGTGGCCCTTTACGGCAGAGTTATTAACGATGTAAAAAAATAAATGAACACAACAACGCAAATGTAAAAATAATGTATTTTAAAAAAGTATTTAAGAAAAGTCAGTTTTCGATATATTTTTGTTGGCTTGTAATTTATTATTTATCTTCTTATGATTGGCAATAAAAGTCAATTAGCAAAACAATTGTTTTTTTTAAGTTTATGTTTCTGACCGTTCGTAATCATGACGACCTGACTTCGTACCTTCTAAAGGGCTAGTCCTTTTCAGGCTAACAGTAGTTTATTATCTCTTGATAAACCAGTTAGATCCTAGTCCTAACTGCTTATCAGTAGATTATCAGCTAGTGCAATCAAGAGCCTTTGTCCTGTCCTCCAAACATGGTCTCTATATAAGCAACCTTATATTTTAGAAAGGTCAGAGGTCACTCGCAGCTCACTTATGGCTGAGTGTTGGTCAGCTTCCTCCTCAATCTCAGAGCATCAGATAACTTTCTACGTGAAACTGTCTTTCAATCAGATTGCAAGACGAGATTTTGTACCTAGTTTAGCAGAATAACCCAGTCAAACTTAGCACAGTAAGTATTGAAGGGAATATTTCAAATGAATGCCTATTGACAAGTAAATTATGAAATTTATTCGAAAGAGGACAATTTACAAATCACACTAGCTCCTTGTTCAGGTCCTATTTCTTAGTATCAAGATATTTTGAACTCTAAGGAAACGTTTAGCTTCCAAAGCAAAAGTTTTTTTTTTCTATAATAAGAGACAGTACTATAGTAACAGTAAACCCAACAATTTCTGATATTCTCTATAATTTATTGACAACTTGCTCATAATTCGTATGAATTACACCCGATCGCTATCTGCGTTACAATAATATATCTAGGCAATCAATTCAGTGGTGAGTGTGGCGCCAAACGTAAATATTGTAACTTAATTGTATTGCGTAAGGGCCAGGCCATATTGTCAGGGGATAGCGATTATATTAGCGGGTTATGAAGCGATTCAATTGGTTTGATTTTTTTATAATCTGATCGATCACAGGTTAAGCTAAGCTTGATACGGTCGGTCCGTTTATGATGTGGGTGACCATCTTATTCCTAGCCAGTTCTTTCGTATTTCGGCCGACACGTTGCATTGTGCGTCCCGGCTGCTATTGTCACATCTGTCTAAGATGTCGTCACGGTTAGTCAGATGCTAGAAAATCTGATAACTGCGAAAAGGCTCTGATGATGATGATGAATAATTAAATGGTACCAAAGATTATTTAGGATGCACGTGCGCAAATCAGGAAATGTTGAGGAGCTCTCACAAAATTAAAATTTTGAACGCCAGGAAAATACTTGAATGTTTAAATTGCCTTCTGATACTGTGATATAAAGTTGTTGTTCCCTTTCTGTTTTCATCCAGTAAACAGCAGTAATGAATTTGTAAAGAGACTAGCACCGAAACTGTCTGTAACGTATTAGGTAAAATCAACTCTTGAGACGTTTAATCCGAATGTCGATTGACAAGCAACAACGCCAGCACATACATTATTCAAACTCTATTAGTAACTATTTGTAGGGAACATCGCGAATACTCCGAGTAAACCCATATTTAGTGGAAATAAATATGTATCTGACGGACATTTTCCTTTCGAGGTAACCATGACTACAGGTGGTATTTGATTGCACTGCACGTCATGTTTAAACATAGAAACATAATAAAAAACCTTGCCTCATTTATAAGCAAAACATTAGTGCGGACTATACCTAGGTGTTGAATCTAAAACGTGACTGTTATAATGTAACTATAACACTTTACTGTGGTTTTTATTATACAACTCATATACTTCATTTAAAAAGCGGCTAAGTATGAGTCGGAATCGCCAGTGAAGGTTCATTTACTTACGTTCATTATGCATAGTATAACTACACTAGCTGTTGCAGATTTTTCATTGTATTTTCGCTCCTATTCGTTGCAGCGTGATGTTATATAGCCTAAAACTTTCCTCGATGAATGGTCTATTAAACCCAAAAAGGATTTTTTCAATTTGAACCAGTAGTTCCTGAGATTAGCGCGTTCAAACCAACAAACAAACTCTTCAGCTTTATATATTAGTATAGATTGGACACACTCATGTATATAGTAGATCATAGTAAGCTCATTTTTTAAGAATCGTCACAGAATACATCTACTCACCAAGTTTCAACCATATAATTGTGATATACAGTCGGACATGATTAATCCATTTGACTCCGGAACCCAAAAAATCGCTTACCGTACTTGATGTGACCTTGTCCTTACCTAAATATTTTACATGAAACTTCATTCAAAATTAAACCTTATTACAATATCATTTGGTTAAAATTTTGTTAATTTCGACCTTCAATAATAAATAAATTAGAATACATGTACATTGTATTGGAATTGTATAAATTGGTGGCGAACCGGCAAGTGAGTTGCATTGTGGCGTCAAACCAGAATAAATGTAAATTGTAGTTGAATAGATATCGTAATGAGTTTTCAGTTAATTGCAATAAATTATTTGTAGCTTTAATCGCTTGTATAAGATTATAAATGGTATGAATCGGAATAGTAAATTATATTATTACAAGAATGATTCTTAAAGTTTCATTTACTTTTAATAATTCAAGTCTGCAATGAATAGCTTATTATATTATAAATGAATATATAGGTAGTATATTAAAAAAAAATCCTTATTGTTATAAACAAGTTCAAATAATTAAACAGTTGTCAAAGCCAGTAGTCAGGCGTTAATAAGCGATCTGTTACCTACTTATCATAAATGTTAAAAGGTTCCCAGAAAATATCCAGAAAAACAACTGTTTAAACTATTTATAATATATGTTCTTATGCATGCTCTAAGTATCAGTTTCATTTTTTTACATTTAGCATTTACAAAATATAACTGTATTCTTTAAATATTAGAATCATATCGTGTGATATTAGATATTGTAGCCCACATGTGTCGAAATCCCAATTTCATTAGTGCATCGAGAGGCACTACGTCAAGCGAAACGTATCCAATACGTCTTAAACGCGATTACAAGTGCAGGTTTATGATTAAACGAGTCCAAAGAGCCTAACACCATCTTAAAAAGCAAGGCTCTTGTAATTGTGGGAGAGAGAAAGAGAGCACAAGACATAGATCTGCATCTCCCTTCCACAATAGAAATAGTCGTACTTTGAATAGTGTAGGTACATAGATTACTCAAGAGAAGTTTCGTACTTATCCGAGCACCCATTACTGCGGCATTATGCAATCTAGCCGGAGAGCTTGCTATTGGTACAAAGCTTGGAGCAAAAGTTTGATCAAATGTTGGTCACTTTGAATTGATTAAGAAAGAGATTTATGATCAAGTTTGTAGTTTTAATTAAATAAAATAAGGTATTTGTTTTGATTTATTGAATGAAGTTTATGCCTGAACGAATATTTGATTGATTTTCTACCTAGATTTTGAAATAATTATGTTACCTTTTTCATGCAACGCCATCTAGTCTCAAACTAAGTGAAGATATGAATACTAAAAAACTGATAAAAATACTTATATGTAATTTATATAAACATACATCATCTTTCACTCCGACTCAGAACACACAATCGTGTTCATCACAAACTCTGAGTGGGATCGAACCCACGACCTCTGGTATAGCAGTCAGGGCTACTAGCCACCAGACCATAAGCTGCTTATAAGTTATTTTTCATATTACAACATGCATACACACATTGGCTATTGGCAACATTGTATATTGGTGATGTTGGCCCAACATTATTAAGTCATGATTCTCCAGTTGTGACAAGTATGTGATTATCAACTTCGCAACATATTGGCCAGAGTAATGATAGGTGATCTATTGATCAAACATACTGTGATTTCAGAATCGTACAAACAACTATATAAACAATGTATTTTGAACTTTATTTAAACACTGATAAGGCTAATTTCAGTTCGAAGGTGTTAATTTAAATGTTTTTATTTTTAAAATAACATGGTGTAAAGATCGTTAGAGTTCATAAGATCAAAATTTGCAATAATAACGTGAGAACAAGTATTGTTGAGTATTTGTTATATTGTTGGAGATTTGTCTAGTAATTTCTATGAGCTAATCCATGTACGCATGCTATGACACACAAAGCTACTGTTGTATTTTTCTCCATACAAAACAGACGCGTTTGGCTGAAAACAAATAAACTTTCATCATAAGCGTCAGTTCAAAAACTGCTTATAATTATTAACCAACATACGAAAATAACCCTATAGTACCATTATTTATTAAAAAGTATTAATTAACCACCGCCAAATAGCCAGAAACGAAAACAAAACTCGGTAAATAAAACCAAATGTAATATATTCCAGTTACAATGGAACAAAATAAATTATGTCATATCGAAGTGTTTTCAAAAACCATTCAATTATGTTTTCATTCCGAATCGGAACCGTTCGAACGTGTATGTTACAATATCTTTGAATGAAATGTAATAAGTACGTCATATGGGCCAGACATTTTTCTTTGTAGACAAGCGAGATTTTTATGTCTGATGAAGACTAAATCGTAACTGATTTGGGTTCAAATGATACAATTTTTTTTCAACCGTCTAAACGTAGGAGGTCCTGTATTCGTCTGCTTTTTTTTTGTTTGTTACCTCAGAGTTCCCGAGTGTTATTTTAATAATGCTGATGATTTTTTTTTAATGACCTGAAACACCTGTCATTTCGTCTCTTTGGATGGGTCGTTTTTATTCCTAGTCGTTTATATATCAAATTTATATGTATGTACTGCGACTACACTTACCGAATACTTACCAGGTTTATTCTGATATAACCAAAGCCCCATAACGATGTAATTTAAAATAAATTACAAAAAATGTATATTTCAAAGAGACCATTCTCTTCTCACCCATACACTACACAATCACGACTTATATATCTACCGCCATTACTGTACTAGCTATCTTACTCGCAACTAGAGAGGTGAGTCTGATAACACCCTTACAAAATCAGTAGACGCTAAGTTTAACGTAATCTTTATCGATGTAAATAATGCAGACATCGAACACTACTCGATCGTAGTTTATGTGTAACGATTGTTCCGTAGTACCTACAGCACGTAATGGAAAGACGCAGTCCGCAGCTCGCCACGATGTCTCGATGCCCGCGAGATGCCGCCACTCCGATCCCGGCAATCGATAATAGATTCCACCACCGATAGCCCGGCGCCAAATAAAACTTTATTTCAAATCGAGTACTCGGTTAGAATATCGATTGTTATTCGAGTAAGCGATTTAAATGAACCTTGGCAATGCGCCGCGACACTCGAGAAAATGGAGATTTCGTCGGCGTTTTATTCACAGGATGTTTGCAAATTGGATTTTCTGAACAATAAAATAACTATAATTTTATTAGAATTACGATTTCATGATAAGATACTGTTCTAATGTGGAATAGCTTCCTACTCAGTTTCTATTTTATTACTCGCATGTTACGCAGGAGATAAAGCGAAACTAATTTATAGCGGGCAATCAACATTATAAAATAATATACTGGATTACTGGCGAAACAGTATAATAAATAATATTACACATCCTGTTGTAAATTAATGTGTGTGTGTTAAACACACACATTAATTTACACAATTTATAATGATGGATCAAACGAGCCGCCTTCATACCTACTGTCATTGCCAGATTAAATAATATTGTATATCTCTATATGATTATATGTTGAACATAACTTGAGCAAGATATATCCTTGACTTTTTGTTTGAGACTTAAAAAATCCTTTCACTTTAATAAAGGAAATAGTAATTAATAATACGAAATCTAGCGCAAACTACGTTAGGTAAGTCTAGAAAATATATCTATGGTCTGGACCATTATTTAGATGTAAAATTATAAGTAGTCCATATTTGTTATAAGCTACTGATTTAAATTTGTCAATATCCTTTCCAGATCTAGCACAAGTGCTATTGCGTATCAGAACGTCATCTCTTTTATATGAAAGCCACATTTTCTTGCTAATTGTATTGTTTCTCTTACGAGTGGCAATTCGTATTCGTTCTGCCAAAGGAAGCCCCACATTACCAAAACATGAACACAACGCGAAACGTTTATCAAATAAACAAAACACTATCTACTCCGGTACTTTATCACCGACGACCGCACAAATTGCCCAAATTATCTTATCTAAACATTTTGACACCCAATTTGTATGGCGCGGTTCCCGAGTGGGGGAGCAAGCGAGGCTGGCTGCTTCCGTAGGGTATATGTACTCTCACGTTTGTAACGCGGCCGAATTAAATAGGATGTCCCACTCATTAGTATGATCGCGTGTTATTATAAAGTGAATATGTAATACGACCTCGGGAACCTATTTAGGTCGAATTAAATAACGAAATTGTATTACATTTCGGCAATGTTGTGTCTAAACTGGCGTATTACAACGCAAAAACTAATTTAGTTAAAATTATTTATAACTTAACTCACTTTTGTGTGCATGTTAAACTTAACAACTCAATGTGTTTATTTTCTGTTATATAAATGTAAAGTTTGTGTTAAGCATCGTCAGTTAACCTCTATAAAATATCTTTCATTTTTATTCAAAAAGTATGGCAGCAAGAATAATAGTAATCAAAGAAAGTATCTTAAGTATTACGTTAGATCAGGAACAATCACAAAAATGTTTCGAGAACACATTTCGAGAGACGAGCCTATATGTCTATTTGTCTCGACTTTCCAACTTACAATGTCTGAGACGGCATGTCACTGAGCGACGTTTGTAAATACAGCCGTCAATATTCATATCGGACCAGACCATTTAATACTAAAGAAAAACAATACTTCTGAAGCTCACCGCAGTAATTCCACTGTTTCACATATTATATGAAACCGTCGGCAATCCCGACAAAAACTTCAACCGCAACCGAGCCAGGTGAACTAGTTCCTAGTTTTAATATTTTACGTTTTGAATGCGCTTCACAACTAGTTAAAAGCTTTGTTCGCGATTGTTTTAAAATGGAAAGTATGTTGGAGTTATGGGAAATAGTGGGAAACTGGTTCATTGTTTTCTATTATGGTATACATACGCGAAAACAAATTATCAATTAGTGGAAAAAGATACAATGACATTTTTGTCGGTAAGACATCCAAAAACATGATCCTTAAATAAGAATTACGAAACAAAAATAGTAACTTAACAATTTTGCTATCCCACCAATTGACAAAATAAACAATAGCAATGTTTATGTAGCACTCACGTGGGAAGTAAATGATCAATTACAAAAAAAAATCTGTTAAAATTAATTTGAATTACTTTCTATTTAAATAACAATTAGCAAGGACAATAGGTTTATAAAAAGATAATATATACCACTTCATATATCACTTCCACAGTCTTATTTCTACTGACAGTTTCACAGTCCATCCAAGAAAAGAAACCAAGAACACTCAGAATTACCCTAACAACGTTTTCAGGACATCCAATTACATTTTGATTTACAACATTTTGTATAATATAGTACGAGCACATGTTATTTATTGTGGACGCACAATAAACACATAAATCGCGTCTTGACAGTGCCATTAACTGGGCACACAAACTGACGGGAAAACTCGGGGCTAACCATTCTAGATCTAACGCCTTTCGTATGGTTTCTGCTATTGTTTTATAGATACTATCTATAAGATAACAGTTTGTTTCAGGATACGTATGCCTTGTTTGTGGGAAGAAAATATATTGGGGCAGGCTTAATGTTTTTAGATATAAATATTGAAGTAGATATACTTAGTTAATGTTGCTAATATTATAGTTATGTTTTTAATAAGACGCAGAAGAAAGCATTTGTTTTTCATTTTGACTAACTCAATTGTGGAACAGCTAATTTAGCTGTTATAACCAGTTGGCTGTAATGTATAAACAGGACCAGTTTTAACTGTAAGCTGCAAGACAATTTGACTGCAAAATTATTTTTTTCTAAAACAATTGTCATAACGAAAATGGTTAATAAGTTCATCATTTTCATTACTATAGAGCGTTTTATTACATATTAGGTAAAGTAACAAGTAGTTAGTAACAAAAACGTTTAAATTACGAATACTTTTTGAACATCGTTCATACTTGGGCCAATCCTGATTTATAACAAACACAAACAGAAATTGGCTTTCAAAGCAAAGAACTTCAATCATAAAGACAAAAACTTACACAATGTAATATTCTGATATTACCGACTCTATTTATATATGACAGACTTGCAGATATGTCCGCAATGTTCTCTTCGTATTCGTAAGTTTGGCGACATTCCAAGATGGCAGGGCCTATGTTTGTTTCTCTTTATACCCTCATTATTCTGTTCGACAGAGTTCTATGTATAGGCCTAATGTAATAACTAGTATTTCTTAAGTGTATTGACAGTATAAAATGGAATTCAATTATAAGTTTAGTACTATCTACACATATATATATTTACTTGGGAGATAAGTCCACATAGTTTACCTACGTAGGGCATTGTTTTAGTTTCTACACACCATAAGTCTAAAATGTTCGTCTTTTACCATTTCAAACGCTGCTCAATAAAGCTTGCTGGGTCCATATCCTATCGATAATGAGAACCAATACAAGTCTGTGTCTAAAATCTCAAAAATTAATGGGCGAGTATTGTGTTCACTATCATTGGATACAGACCGATTATGTTCAGTGGTACTTAAGAAATGCCTAAACCACTTAAACGGGATTGGGAACAATTTTTTGGTATAATACGAAACCGAACGTATTGGCACATGTTTTTAAGTTGTATTTCAAAATAGTATACCAGTAAGTAATCAGCACCATATAACACAAAACCCAATTCACTTTTAATAAATCTCACTAACCAACAACTCATCAAAAACATAGCTCAACTCCCTCGGGAACAAAACAAACTCGACTATAGAGAAAGTTATCATAATAATTTAGTTAATTGCACCACCGGGCGTCCAGTGATGAACACTAATTAAATAATTGGAGTATCCGCTGATCGGGCATGCTGACGGCCTGGATAACTTGGTTACGCGATGTTATCACCCCTAACTATGTTGTTGCACTAAACCGATGGTGAATTGAATTGAAAGTAATGTGATCGCTGTTTTAAAGTAGTTTCAAACGACTGCTATAAAAACTGTTCTACTTCGTTGACTTGTGGGGTCAGATGGGTTGCGGTTAATTATTGTTGTTAGTGATAAAATTAGTTGTTTTGTCAACGATTGTTATCCCTTAAATTGAAGAAGATAAAGGAACTTTATTTTGTTAGTAACAGCTGTTCAGCTATAACAAATGGAAACGTGCTAGTTAAGTAGGATACATATTTAGCTGAATATGACATTGATTGTAGACAAAGCAAGACAAAAGTTTGGTCTAAAGGTGTTCTAGGTCGATATAATTCGGGGATAATCTGAATGGGACTGATACAGAAGATTGTTAATAATGGAAAAAGAAAATAGAAGCTTGTCTAACAGTGAGCTAACAAAGGTTGTAGTTGGTGGAGATGGTTGCATAATATGTTTATTTAATAAATTAATAACAACCGCCCGACTAACGTCGAGGTCGCGTGTCGAATTGTTTGTCTCGCGACCCAATCGTCGCATCGGCTCATGATTAACAACCCCGGTTTGGTCCGAAACGAGACAGGCGATTCCCATAAATATGCGTGAGCAAACCTTGAAATAATTAATATGAATACGCCTCACAATATTATAATAGCTCAAAATGTTAGACAACAAATAAAACCGAAAAGCCTAGTGTAGTAGTTTATTATTTCCTTGTTTCACGAGACCAAAGATCTGAATATAAGATGGTATATAAAATAACTATCTTCCAACAATACTGTAGATACATATTACGAAAGCTTACTCTACTCATCAAATAATACAATTAAACCATATTTGGTGTATGTATTAAATGTGTAATTATCGTTTTCTGTAATACCTGAACGTAGGCATTAAGTTAATTAACGCTACACATCCAATTAGTATCTCACATTTGCAATTAAGGTGTGTATGTGACTGTGTTGGCTTACGGAATATGTACCTTGTTTGTCAACCTAAGATAGGTTACATATATCATTTAGAATCTTGAAATTTTCTTGTAAATAGTAGGTGAAACATTAGCTTGTTGATCGTTACTTTAAGTCTTTAACGGCATTAAGTAGACGGTAAAAGCAATGAAAAAAAAATCGCTTTTTGCTACTGCCACTGCTGGGCAAAAGCCTCCGCTTAATCAGCCACTCAGTAAAATATATTTTAATTTAAGTAAATATGTATAATTTGATTGCCTCATAGCTACTCATTCAAATTTGATTCGTTTGTTAAATCTTTCGTTCATTGCATGCATTTGCGATATCAACGCCACTTTTTGTCACTAAATTTCAAATCGTTTACACACATGCCGTTACAAAAATACACTGACATATAGTGACAAATCACAAGGAAATTATGGAGACAAGTGTTACGACATGCTGAGAACTGGATCCCAACGTGTACAGATGGAAAAACAATAGAAATCAGTTGTTGCGCTATTCTTGGTAATGTTGCCACACAACCATCGCTAGCTGCTTTTCCAACTGAAGATATAGCTTTAAAAGTATTTTTTTAAACTGAAAACTAAGGGTATTGAAAACTAGAGGATTTTGTCTGTCAGTATCATCATCAGCTTTGGGTAACCTACTGTATAGCATACTTAAAACTGTTTTTATCGCATTATACAGAGGTGGCAAGAAATGAAAAACAAGGAAAGAACAATATTGACTCTGATTTTTTATTGGAGAAAGGATATCGAAATAGGGCTAATTAGTCATTTCTATAATTTTAATGTCTACCTACTTTTTTGTATTAGGTATTTCATGTGCGAAACAGTAGCAATGTAGTTTATCCAACATTAATAACACAATTGACTTCTGTTAATAACTGTGGTTAACCACAAACTGCGTTATAATCTGTTTGTTTAATATTAATAACGATAACACCGAACCGGTTTAATCGAAAAAGGAGAGAAAGAAGTTGGGATGCCCTTGCCCATATCAGATCAATTCATAAACTGTTTGTATGTACCGATGTGGTTGTGAAAAGGCAATCGCAGCTAGCAATCGCTTTAATCTTCGCTCAGTTCATATTTTTATTGGATACGAACTGCCTTGCTATTGGTCATTCAAAGGCTAGGTTTTATTCACATCACACAGTTGACACACTCCTTATATCCATCCGTGATGCTGCTAGCAGGTATGTATTTTTGCATAATAGACGTCTGAAGTTCAGTCGCCTGCCCAGTGGGTACAGCACACAAATCACTACTAATCTAAAGACATATCACGACATCACTATTTATATCATCTCACTTGATTCTCGATTCTTAATCGAGTAGAAAAAATTGCGCTTCCGATCCAAGCGAATAGAACGATTCTTTAATATTACGCGCTTGATATGAAATACTTTTTAAAATTTTTACGTGTTTGGTTTTCGTATCAAATTAGTCGATTACAAGTATACTCTAGATTCAATAAATGAGCAAAGTGCGTAAAGTGTATAAACAGACACTATTTCTTAATTTTGTGTTTGTTCTTCAAACTCCTAATAAAGAAAGATGACACTTAAAAACTGTTCTAGCCCTATTATTAAAAAGTAAGTGAGACTAACATTGTCGCTCATTTTCCAGAACTTGCTTCTAAGTTATTCACACAATATTAATGCTTTTCATTAAATATCATTACTGTTATAATGAAATGGTATTTTGAAGCTTCATAACTTCATAACAAACCTTATTATTGCATGCCAAATAATCTTCCTATCTAACAACATCAGTTCATTTCTTCGACATTTGTAACTAGTCGACATTCCCTTTCGTGACTGCGCCCATCTCATTGTGACTAGTGTAAGGCAATCAAATAAATCTTCAACAACATCGATACCATAAACGGTGACTAATAAAACATTCGAGCGAGTACCGTGTAACCAATGGTAGTGCGCGATGCATTGTGCGCTTGCGGCGCGGCGCGGCGGCGGCGCGGGCGCAGCGGCACTAGCCAGCCCGCGGCCTCAGCTCGTTTGTTTCTCCGAGAGGCGCGCGCGCATCTTTTAGTGAAATTGTCCTCTTGTCACGACGGTACTTCCTGGTGCGGATTTGTTGGACTCGTGCCTTTTATTTTTGATCTTTTCCTGTTCTCAGAAGAAATACGGCGGCCATTTCTAAACTGGTGTACTGCGTTCTGTGAAATGTGATTTCGAGGCAGTAAATTGTGAGGGAGCAAGGTGACTTTTATCTAAGGCCGTTTGTTTCTTTAGCGAACAGATAGACTTTAATTTGTGTTGTTTACAGCTTAGATATTATAATAGTTTTTAAAATTTTTAGTTAAGCTGTTTTAGCTCTTACTAACAAATGTCATACGAAGTATAATTTCCTAATTAATTCTATTAACGCTTGTTGCCGCCTACAGCGCCGTGTATGGAAAGGCAGATGACACAATCTCAGACCTGAATAAATGATGCTGGCCATTACGTTATGGTAATATGTAGTCATTGACTTAAAGGGTACCGACATGAAGAGGCCTTAAATTGTTTGCCGCTAGATTATAGAAGGTAAGATGTAGGAGAGGGAAATAGCAAGCAAGTCAGAGAAGCTTTGCTAGTAACAGTTCTTTTTAAGTTCCCATTCAGCCTCACGGAAAGATTTTTGCCTTCAAATTTAGGAAATTTTACACTTTTACACAAGAAAAAATACTCGGATTTCAATGTATTACCGAAAATATTAAGCTACGTCCGTCTCTGATACCTTATCAGAAAAATTAATTCATTACTAAATCAGAAATAGTTACTAGATTGTGTTCAATTAATATCGCATGGTATGTTAAAAATATATTCATAAAACTGGAACCTTATACATGCATAATCTTCCACCCACAGTACAGAAGTAATAGATTGCAATCCCATCGTCTGCGTTACTATTAAGTAATCAGTTTCCCTCAATTATCTCGCGTGGGAAGCTTCTCGATTCGCTGCAGTTTTTCCAGATTGACGGGAGATATATTGAGGAAATATTAATGTTATTAATTCTAGAAGGTGTACTTAATTAGACTTTTGAGGCAATTTATCTTCATTCATGTAAATTACAAATCGTAGTCGGTACAAGGTTTTTTCTGAAAACGAATTAATTGTTGACAAGAAAGAGACGTAGGCCAATGGATAACTGTCTTTTATCAGTAGTTGGATTCATTTAAGAAAATAAAAAATAATATTTACCACTAGTTCAAATTTGGACTGCCCGGATAGCTGAGTGCGCAAATTAAATCTATTAGATTATTAAAACACAAAAATATGTTGAAACTAGTTGAAAGTAGAGAGAGCCCTTCACATTTCACATGGTGTTCGTTTCATCATCTTTCTTAACGCTCTACTTCTTCACACTACACACTGCAACGCTGCATTGCTTGCGAAATCAGTTTAACGAGATAAAAACTTACTGTGAGCTGTGTAACTTGAACTAAGTACTTTTTTAATATTTAATCTTACGCTCAAGGAACAGAGTACCTATAGTCATGAATGACTTTAGCAAATATCTTCTACGATTTAACGATAATTATTCTTCCTGAACTTAAAGTAAAAGTATTAGGAATAGGTTTCGTAGACTCGAAACTCGACTAGAGATAACAATTCTTCTAAGCAGTGGCTGTAGCAATAGGCTCTATGTCTGTCCGTGTGGAACCGTAACAGCTACACAGCCGAAATAGATTTTTAGGCTTAGGCCGAAGTAGGTTCGTTGGTGATAATTTTTGACAAGGCAGCGGTTACTCCACCCATGAATGCGATGGAAAACCAATCTCTTTCTGCAGATCTGCTTGTTTGTACAAGAACCATCACTTCGCGGGTCTTTATTAACCGGTTTCTTTTCTAGCCATTTCTGACCAACGTTTTTTCTACTCACCTTCCATGTCTTTCCATCTAGGGAAAGCAGAGGCCAGTATCTAAATTTAACTTAAATTAATTCGAAGCAACGCATCATCTTTACAAGTATTGCGATAAGATCAAGCTATTCCAGACACTTATAATAAGTTAACGTATCCTACGGGGTAAGCTGCGAATAAATTCATACATTTTATCCCGATTCTCAAACAGCATAGCATTGTTATTTAATTATATGTGCATAAATTAACATTCCATTCAAAGTTAATTCTGTTATGCGATTAGCTACACATAGATGGACTATGGTCTGAGGTAGAAACGAAAGCGACTGTCAGTTGTCTTACAAAAAAGCCTCAAAATCGTAATAATAAAAATTAAAAATTTTAACGGTATAATTGAAGGAATAGTGAATATGTGTTATATTATAATTTTTACCGTAACACAATCCCTGTAGTGCCAAATTGCTTTGAGTTATTCATGCTTTGGAATAGTGATACACAAATTTTCACACTAATTTACCAAACTCAACACTATAGACTTGTCGATGAAATGGCATCAACCTTTAAAAAGTAACGAGCATTTTAAATTTCACCGGCACCGCTTTTCACTTGTACCACACCCTTCATGCACGCGGGAACATTAGTCGGTTTCAGCGCAATTTATTATTAACATTCGCTGTCTGACCGTCCTCGTGTATGCGCGTTCATTTGTCATACCGAACAGCCGACGGCACATCACTAACAACATTTTCAAAGCTTTATTCTGTAGCATTAAAGCTTATATTCGTTTGAGCGTTTAACCTGTGGTAGATTGTATCTACACGTCTACTTATTCACTACTAATCACCGTTTGACGCTATTATTAGATTCGGTATGTAAGGAGCGAGGAAATCATTTCTATAGGACTTGATTGCTTTTTTGCTACCAATTTAGGGTCCTGAGTCAATAAAGTAGTTATTGGCAGAAATAAACTCTTCGATATCAGCCAGTTCGATTCTACTTTATGAAATGTATTGAAAACGTCTGGCAATCTGTCGACTCAACATTTCCAAGATATCTGGCCTCTTTTTTGGATGCCGTTTGAACTATTTCAAGAGTGCCTGATAGTATTGCCAAAACGATCACCTGATAAAGGTTGATGTACCTAATATTTATGCCAACTTTATTTAAAACTAGCTGTTGCCCGCGACTTCGTTCCCGTGGGTAGAAGAAGATGTAAGTTATGATTTATACCCCTCCTGTTTTTTTTTCACATTTTCCATTGTATCTTCGCTCCTATTAGTCGCAGCGTGATGGTTTATAGCCTAAAGCCTTCCTCGATTAATTGTCTACTCAACACAAAAAGAATTTTTCAATTTGGACCAGTAGTTCCTGAGATTAGCGCGTTCAAACAAACAAACAAACTCTTCAGGTTTATATATTAGTATAGATAAGTAAGATAGATCTCAACTATTCAAAATGGGGCATTGTGCAAAATAGAATTTCAGGAGGTAAAGCTATAAAATACACATTTCCAAACACATCAGTGATGTTACGGATAATTCAACGAATGATGTTTAAACAATATCTGGAGTCGGAATAGCGTAGCACTTGGTACAGAGTGTGCAGTCGGTGGTCGGCCGTAATGGCCTAATAGTGGGAGCGCCCGAGGTGCGGACGCCGAGTGTCCATCTCTGCAATCTTGCAGCAAACTGACATGAGCGCGTGACAACACAGTACCTCGATGTAGGAAACTGGATGTGGTAGAGAGAGTTTAAACCTTGAACTTAACTCAGTACTCAATGATTTATTGCGTTCCTTAGTGTACATGATGGTCTTAAAAATATAATGATACAGAACCATTATGGACCCTGTCGGGCGCAGCAAAAACTGAGCAGAAACTTTATTGATCTGGTAGTAAATCCAGTACTTCCTTCAGGACCATTTAAAATGTGATTCTCCATTTCGCTCAACCCAAAGCAGAAGGATTCGTTTGATGACTTCCCACCCGGAAAAATAATGAACATATATTGTTGAAAATCGTAGCAATGGATCTATTTTTATTTCTGTAGTAATTTAAAACTAATACTAATTAGGAGTTAACTTGATTCAGAAGTTAGAACTTAAAACTGGCAATTATTAGCTTTTGATAAAAAAAATTAGGTACAAGATATTTTTAAAAGTACAGTGGATTCAATTTTTAATTTCATAACTACAAGCCATTAGTTAATAGTTGTCTTCGTGAAAAAGTTCTTTATTCTTTCCCTAACCACTTCTAGCAACTCCCGACAGCCGGTCGTTGTCCGCTGTCGGTCCCCAGGGCCCGATTATCGTTTATTACCCATGCATCATGTCATTACTGTCCCGTGCCGATGCACTGTGAATTATTCTTTTCGTGCAATCCACATTCCGACACTGTAATTGATATTCGCGTAAAATCTGCTATTTTTCTGGTTAGTCTTTTCGCTTTTTGACGTACTGATTACAGCATGTACTTACATTATAAATGACTGCGCTTTACTAAGAGATGTTTTGGTCTTAAAAAAATTAACTCTATTTCTTTGATCGTTATCTCTATCAAAACAATACATTTCAATATGTTTGTAAATAAGTAATTCCACTTCGCACGTAGTAAAACGAAACCCCATAGAACTTCATTAGCGGAATAAAAAATATAACGAAATTCGCTTTCTGATCGTAGAGGTCAAACTATCTGTAATAAAACTTTCAAGCAATTACACAGGTAGGTGTCCATTCGCCTACTTATTGCCCAATGGACGGACATGCTTTTTGCCATGGTGTTTCTTGTCACTTAAACTGCAGGGCAATTTCATTGTTTTGATGATGATAATACTATTTTCATTGTTATTGGACATTTATGTTTAAAATATGTGATTGATTCGTCTCTTTTCCACAAGAATCTTAACCACGCCAAACAAACTGAGCGCGTCGTCGCTTGTTCGATCCTCGCGTTGGAAGAGCATTTGAGTGATGAACATCTGAGTCTGGTCGTCTGGTGGTGGCTTTCTGCATTGGAACTCTTATTGCGGGAGTCGTTATTTGAAAAGTAGGCTGATAATTACTATAACGACTTAATCTTCCAATGTAAGACGAACTTCAGCTACTATCACGTAGGCTATAACACTAAAACCATTATCGGTACCACGTCTTTAAATCCAACCAGATTTATACGCATGACATGTGCAACTAATAAGTTCCTGCTAAGAGCTTAACAACCATCCGCGAGACCTAGATAGACATCAAAACATTTTACGAACTGTGTCAAAGACGCCGCTAGGAAATAATCTTAATTGGAAACTTTATTGACTGGGATTCAGTTTACAGACAAAGTTGCAAAATGTTCTAGCCAATACTTGTATGTATAAAGACTAGTTTTTGCTTGCTGCTATACCAGCGTGGATGTTGATTGTCCTGAATAATTTTCTATACCAAATCCTTGATTTTCCTCATAGAACATTTCAATATTCCATAGCTCTTAAATAATAATGTTGATTTCCAAGGCTCCTTTTCCAAGCTATCCTATTTTAACTTGGCTCAATGGACACGAACCGGTTTCTTGCAATACAAGCCATCTTGTCGAATGAGCTTAGACGCGGTAATGCGATCCGTTTGTAAAGTGTCGAATTGTTGCCAGCCGAGACATCAATCATCAGGTAAATTTCGCCAAGACATTATGTAAGATTAATCGGCCACACGCAGATTCATTTTGTATTAAAACGATGAATAATCGAGACGGTATTATACGCTGATCAACGTAAATTAGGCGCTATTGTCAAATTATAATTGTCTGATAAACTTATCTAAGCCAACAACATTTAATTTGTTAAATTGTTGTTCCGTTTCTCTCCATATATATTAAGATGCCATGTACCTGAATGTAAAAGTGAAAATAACACAATATCTAGAATAACAAAAACTCCTTTGTAACTTGAAACTATTTCAATTTATTCCCAGTTCTCAAGTTTGCGACTTCACTTACCATCTGAACTAAATATTCAAAGAAAGTTTTGAGTTACAACTCCGAGTGGACTTTTGATATTTCGTAGAAAATTAATTTATATTTGGTCTGGAGAGGAAATGTAGGTGATGGCTATCAATTACATAAGCGAAACACGACCGGTCAATTTCCATCCCTGAATTTAATGAAACAGCGTAAATTGTAGGCTTGTCACATGATTTATACTTGTGGAATTATGAGTGTGATTTCCGAAGGCCATTTTACAATGGCAGGGATCGATATGCTGACCTATTTACAACTTACCATGCATTACGTCAATGTCATCAAGTAATTTTGACTAAAAAATAATCATATTGCCGAGTTATCTTAAACATGCATAGCTTTAGGAAACACCAAGGAAAGAGCACAATTATTTTTATGTTGATTTAAAAAATAATTTATGTTACTTTTATAATGTATTTTGAAACAGTACACTTCGCACCTCTTTACACATACTATGTTATCCACTGCATCAAGTAAGCAATACACTGTGCACTGTTCGGTTTTTTTTTTCGTTTACTCGACTGTGGGGCAAGGTATATCGAATTACTGGAAGCCTCACCCCATTCATATTGAGTGTCCGTTCCTGTTTTATCCAACATATCATTCGGTAGGCAAAAGATTATCAACCGTTTTATGTGGTTCCCACAAAACAGTCGAAAGACTACCCATAATTTAAAGGAGGGCAAAAATTGGAAATGCGTAAAGTAACTATCGTGAGAATAATTCTGTTACTTTCAGACCCAACCGGAGCCCTTGATTGAGGACTCTGGTTGGATCCGAAACTAATCGGGCTATCCCGATAAATATGCATGAGTAAAATTTTACTTCATTAAATAATGCATAAAGTCTACCTAATCCAAATTCATCGACACATATTTCTGGACCTAGAAAGCAAAATAGACGTTTAGAGCTCTCAATATTACTATGGATCAAAGTTGATTAAACCGTACGTTCCGATAAGAAATAGATCTCTGATTCATGATTTCTAGATCAAATAAACATTCATTCATAGATACAAGGATATTCATTTTTTTGTATAGCCTGTGCCATTTCCTTCAGCTCTTAAGGAAGAGCTCCTCCTTTTTATTCAGTTACTACCTTTTATATCTTCTATTATGTGTTAAATAAGATTGTGAAGGTTTCGCTTAGATTCATTAAGATCAACGACCCCAGTGAGACGGTTTCAAGGGGATAATTTATCGACTATTTTTGGTCGGCCCAAATCTAGTCCGATCAAATCGACATGTTTTAATTGATTTGGTGATCTTCTCCTATGCCCTGATTCCACTATTTAAAAATTGGATGAAAATGACACTATTCGTATTGTCCTTAGCATTTTTCCAACATAATAGTTTGTAGTTCAGTACGGGGTAGAACACTCATTGTCAATACAATCAATTTCCAATTACGAAATGCTTATTTAACGCAATTTCCATTCACCCATCGGTAATTGCAAATAGCAGAATTGGGGCCCTGGTATAATGAAATTTGTTTTAACCTTCTTCTTGTTACTTTGTTTAAAGCTCGTCGGTAGTTAACTACTAAATCCTGTGGGGTCTTAGTCCTCACGCTGATATCCTCTCTACACTAATACAAATACATTTCTCTATGAAGCTAGTTAAAAGTTTCCGATCCCTCCGGCATGCCATGGAGTTAATTAGCTATCCTACCGCCTGGAGGGACTTGCAATTCTTTGTGATGTTATGAATTTTAGAAATTGATCTTTTGTACTGTACCTACCGACTATTAACCCATGGTTAAGTTTTAATAGTAGTTGTGTTATCTGTAGTCATTTTATAATAGGCAGATGAATTCACTTTTCTGACATTACTCGTAGCTTTAAAGGATTATAATTATTGTCTTCATAATATAATAAAAAAATATAATAAAAAATATAGAATTAAAATTATTTAAAAAAGCTTTCTACATTTTATATCTCAGCAGAATATTCCTCTACCCTAGATCCCAGTAATCCGTCCAGCACATAGTTTGGAATTGGAACACGCTCTCTGGGAACCACTAATCAATTATAACTTTAATTCTAACTGCTGATAGAGATTACTCTCAGAGGATTTTCTGCATCCCACAATAATCCCTTATGTCCCTATGTATATATAATGTATTATGTAACTAGTCGACTGTTTAGGTCAACAACACCACCAATTATGAGGAACGAAAGTTAAATGGACTTAAATTTTTTCTTCGAAGTCAACATCTCCATCATAATCAAAGATCTATTCTTTTCTAGCCTACTGTGACTTGCATTCTGGAAAGCCCCCAAAAATCCCACACAGAAGTACTTAAAAAACAATAAAACTTGGTGCCGTTACGTCATTATCCTCTAAGTATCCTACAATGAACTGACAAACTCTTTTCTCCAAAACTCCATCACAAATCAGGAATTGTAACAAAAATAATGTGATTAGCTGAAGCTCGTGCAAATCGCACGTCACGATACTTATCACATCGCGATGGCAGCACAACCGTTATTGTTATTATTTGCCCCGGCCTGCAATTACCAGACTTGGGCCAGACAAACGGGCGCGACGTGATGTAGGCCGGCAGTAACAGATAAATATACTATGTTCCATGGAGTATCGGAGTAACTGTTACCTTCTGTCACTATATTATGTAGAGGGACTTCTAGCTAATACAATATTGGGTATGATGATAATACAGTGGGATGTAGGATGTAAGTGTCATAGTTTTCTGATAAATTTTAAGAACTATCCACATAGATTCTTGCAGTATAACAGTCTAATTATTTTAACAGTAGTATGCAATAATTCAGCGTCCACTTTGTATTATTCATATCTGTTTTCCATAGATATTGTACGCTTTGAATTATCCCATGAATTGAAGGAAATATGCGATGTTAAAAATGTGTTCTGAACCTGAATCATAATCATAGTTCTTATAGCAAATTATGATTTGCTTTCAATAAACGTAGATAATACAATTACCACCGTGAGCCGTAGTATTGCGTACTTACATAATCGAGTAAATACGTAGTATTACGCATAAGACGTAAATAAAAGCGATAATGATAAAAATAATAGGTTTCTTCGTTACTTGTAAGTGGCCAGTCTTTCTTTTTTATAGCCACTTAATTTTGTGAAAGAGCTATTCAATTGTATTTTCTTTCCAAGTTGTCTTTATTCAGTTGATTTATACAATTCTAGCTTATCTAAAAGTGATCTTATAGTCTAAGAGACCGAGATGTCTGAAGACGTACCTATAACTAGTGAAGTAGTATCGTCTCGATTTTAGATGAGAGATGGCGCTATACGCGTGTAGGGTTCTATCACGCTTTCACAACTACAATAATAAAATTTGAGGAAGTAGGGGAAAGCTGAAACAAACCAGTAATTATTTCAGATTGCTCAATGTCGAATAGCTCAAGGAACTCGATCTATAAGGAATCTCTATAAACAATCATTTTCTTCAATCAAGCAAAGAAAAGTGTGGACATTTCTGGTAGAAAAAAATATCAAAAATAATGATATATCGTTCAATAAAGTTGATTACAGTACACATAAAGTATTTCGCTGAACTGGTGGCTCTCGTGAATAACTAGATATTTCACACACGCGTTTTTCGTGAGCAGTCACATAAATTGGACGAATCCAATAGATGTGCGAGATTAGGTTAGGTTAGCTATGTCATGTGAAGGTTACAAGTGTAAGTAATATAACGTCAATGAAACTGATTAAAATTATGTGTTAATCGTAGATATTCTTTAATTATTATAATATAAATTTTAATACACTATAATATTGTTTTAGTCACAAAAACATACAACCAACTCAAATAAATAAACAGCTGAGCTACTAACCGCTTGATAAAAACATAGATATGGGATCAAATAACAGCTATTTTATGACGTTAAATTAAACGGATCAACAAAATCGGTCTATCCAAAAATATAGACGAATAGGGAATCTCCTTCTTTTGAAGACGCTTGAAAAGTAGATTGCTTAACGACGCGATTTGGTAGGCATATACGAAGGCACATTATGTAGGCATAAATGTATGCGTAAATTCGACAAAACTGTAAATTATATTCATGTAATTTACTTTTATATACTCAAATAATTTAACATAAATATGACAGGAATTGAAACACTTTAAATATAAATATTAATGAACTGATAAAATCTGCTTAATTTAATATGCAGTGAATAAAATTCACTATTATTCATGAATTATATACCTGAACAATGTTAAATTGACTTCCGTAAACACTTTAAAATTATTTATTTCATAGCCAAATTAGTTTTTTCTTTCAGAATATTTGTTGAGCAAAATTACTAGAAGGACAACAACTGAATAAAATTATTATTACTACTGTACATTAATTCTATGCCTTTTTAAGGCAAAACTTGAAATTTTCCAGGCTCAACAAAAAAACGATAACAGTTATAGAAAAAGTAATTAACAACCAACCAGTAGTAAAATTACGCTAGCAAAAACATTAGATTTAAAAACTATAGCCAAAATTTTATTATTGTATCGCGTCGAGGTCGGTTATATCGCGTTTCCAAGAAAACTCTTCAAAAGTCCGAGATAAAAACTATCCTATGTTCTTTCTCAAGGTCAACTCTATCTCTGTACCAAATTTCATTAAAATCGATGCAGTGGTTTAGACGTGATAGCGTAACAGACAGACAGACAGAGTTACTTTCGCATTTATAATATTAGTAAGGATACGTACCTACACATTTATCAGACTGTTTGTTCTAGGATTGGTAACCATAATTAATAGATGCAACAAACTAGCTTTGTATCCAATGTACCCTGTAGGCGTTATTACCACATACACATACAACTATGTATGTAGGGCAGTCTCACAGTCATATACCAGCCGTGGCGCATGCGTGGAAACTCTCACGCATAACTTACTACATCTGATTCATGATTCATGACTTTCTCTATCTATACGGAACCATTCATAAAGAATCATTCATAGTTGATTGTAAAATGCAAGTCTTTGGGGAAATTTTCGTGGATGCGTGCAAGCTGAGTAATGGTTTAACATGTTCTGGAAATTAAAAAAGAAATGTTTATTTATTTAATAATAGAGAAAGTTGAGGCCTTGATAGCTTAGTAACGAATAGGTATAGAGGTTTTGCGTCATATCAATTTAAATAATGAAGTTTTCAAACTAAGGTAATGAGTACCTAAGTAAGGTTAACACAAATTCCATCTCAAAAGTGTGACGTCTTACTTAAGTCATCCTCAATTACTCAACTTAGTTAGCCTAGAAGCCGCAGTCCAGTGCGCGGTACAAATTGACCTATAATCACGCTGTGGCTTTACGGACACCGCAGAGTCTAAGGCTCGCGCCGATGTGACAAAACACATCTATCAGCTGACCAATGATCCACTTAGGTCGTGTTGATGCTGCGTTTACTGCGACTTGGTAACTGGCGCGAGTTACTGTTTCAAGTTAAAGATAAGATTGAGAAATGATACCAAACATTCACCGATCCATTTAAATTTCTGGAATTATTTTTATCAAACATTTCTTCAAACACTCGCAAATAATTCACCTTTAATAGAGAATAAGCTAAACTGAAATCGCTTAATACCGTTTATGAGCTATGCTGCGCTGAGACGGACACGTCAAATTTATAACAATATTTTTGCGTTGGAGGTTAATTAAGTAAGTAAGGTAAGGCGATAACGAATATCTAATATTAACTTTACAACTGTACAAATAGTTACGCAAGTATTTTAGTTATCAGACGTAAGCTTATCTTAATCTACTTCGATTGTTTTCGTCGAATTTAGATTATGTTAATAAGGGATTTATTTATTCGGTAAATGTTTACTTATTGTATATACCTTCACAGCTTACTTGGAATTAATTCTTATGATTACAAGTTATTGTAACTAATTATAATATTTACAACGCACTCATACACAACAAAATTTATAAGGATTTAATAAAGGGTTAATACCAAGATTCGCTAATTAAATATCATGTTACTGAACAGGAACTTCCTATAGCATACGACCAAAGCCCAAAACGGCTGTTGTGTAAAACAAAAGGCCCGTTTCCGCTGAGACTTATCATGAGATGTGGTCCCACCCTCATGAGCCGTGGGAATACGTGAATATAAGGACGACATTATCTTTGCTCCGTAAGATAACAAGCATGTAAGATACAAGCGTAAGTTGTTACACTTTGCACAAGTATCAGGAAACTTTGCTAGTTAAGAAAACAACTACAAACTTCGATTTATGTTTACATGGTTTTGCTTAACAATTTTCAAACTCACACTATCTTATTTGTATTTCAGATTTCACAGTGCGTTACTCACTTGTTTTTTTTAAGACGATTTTGCTGAATCGTAGGATGAATTAACGTAACACATATATCATTAATCCCATACAAACGAAGCTTAATTACAATCATGCAGTTATACGTCATCTTCACGCCCTCTTATAACATAGAAGAGATGCGAGCTACTAGCTCCAGTGGTCATCTAATCTGAACGCAGCTCGGTCCGTTCGGGCGGTCCGTCAACTCGGCATAGACCGCACATCAATTACTTCGCGCCGCGGACCGCTATAAATTGATTGCTTCCCCGCACTCCAAATGGCCCCATTTGCGCTTCGAAACTTTAATAAACGTCCCGTGTCACTGTAACATCGCAGGTACTAACGTATGACAGTATTCAACTGTCTTTACAGGGCGTATTTTATTTGAGAAGAATAGGGGTACTTCCTGTGCCTTTGTACGAAGAAGATATCTGTGGCGTAGTTATAAGCACTTCGGATAAGCTTTACACAGGGAGGTTTTCATTTATAGTCATGAGGCAAACTGTGCAATGACCAAAAAAAAATTCCTATTTTAAACGCAAAACGCAGGTCAATTTTTTTTGATAGGTAAGCTACTCCTGATTCACCAATAACAATGGACATAGACAACAGATTCAAATAACCAACATTTCTAAAACTTTGCTGATCACTTTGTTTCCAAATTTTGTAACTTGAATAAGACTATTCTTTCCTATTGGACGTTTTTTCATGTATGATTTGTATTTCCCCTTTCTTATGTTAAACACAATAGCAAAATGATTCAAGTCTTACTGTTAACGTTAGCCCGGACAGTGTATTCTATTAAGCAGCCAATACTAGAATTCTTATTACAGTAGCAGTAACGTTGTTCTATAACAAAGGCGCTCAGGTTAATCACATGTTTAATAGATGAATAGAGATGAACCATTAAAAGTTACTTAAATTAAAACAGCGACTGACTCTTACAATGGCGTTCATTTTTTTAAGGGCTAGGGCTAGGGCTTCTTCAACCTTCTTCCATCTCTCTCTGTCAAGGGTTTGGCTGTTCCAATAGCATTATTCAAATTTCAATAAATTCGGCTGATAAATTAAGTTGGGAGGTAAGGTTAAGTATTAAATAAAGGTCCAAGCAGATGATCATCTTATAGGTCCGAAGTAAAAAGAAATGACTAGCTATCACTTAAGCACGGTCGTTACAGAGTAAATGCGAGGTCCGTAATCTTTACTCAATTGTGGATCAATTCACAAAACCCAAAGAAATTGCACCCACACAGTTATTGAATCAAACATTAATAGACCGTAGAAGCATTCATTGATACTACCGTTGACCGATAGATGGAACACTCAACGAGCTTCAATATTTAATGTCAATAACACAGATAGTACATCGGGCAACAAGCAATCAATCCACTGACCTACAATCACACGAATTTAGACAAGTCTGTTGTATTCTATTGTATGCTAAATCTGTTTAATTGTCGTGTGTGCCCAACATAGGGCTGTCAAAGCCAGTCAAATTGCAAGACTGTCGTCTGGGGGCGTTATTGTTCCAATTTCATCGAGTACTTGGTGTGTAAGTAGGGTAGGAGGCCTTTGAGACACCGTTCACAGATAATTATCTATACATATAATAAAATTGTAGAAAAGTGAAAACTGTACATTGAATATTTAAAAAAAAGAATAATTGAAGGGTGGTCTACGAACGATTCCGATGCCGAAAATATGATTTTTAGAATTTTTGTCTGTTTGTCTGTTTGTCTGTTTGTCTGTATGTATGTCCGGAAAGATCTCGGAAAGTACTGGATAGATTTGATTCATATTTTCAGAGAATATCAAGAAGAGGTCCGGTCAACATACTTTTTACTTATTATCTCGCTTTTCATTACAGGGGATGAGCAGGAGCCTTTTATATCTATACACAAATATCAAATTATCTCATAAACTTCTGAATATATTTCGTTCAAATTTTGCATGAACCTTATCGTACACATAATACAACAAATATACAAAAACCATAACGCTACAATGCAGGGGGCATGAGCAGTAAAGTTTTAAATTTTTGGACTCACCCGTAACATCGTGTAATACAATTATGAGGTGTATTTTCACCTCATTGAGTAGTAGGCAGCACGGTCATCAATTTACATAAAAAAACATCACGCTATTTATCTTAAGACTTTTGGCAGAGCAATAATATATTTTTTCGAAAGTTAATCATTTTCACAAAATCAGTCATTTTATTCTCTTTCAAGTCTAATGTAGACCTAGCGCGACAATAATTAAAATAAAAGAAAAATAAACTATTAATACTTTCATTATTATTATTTTGATGCAAATGTTACTTCGTAATCGGTACATTCTTGAAACAAAGGAACTTAAATTATTTTTATTTTTATTGGTGTACTAAAATTACTCAAGTTCAAATGTGGAATGCCGTAATATGATTTTGTGTTTATTTACGATAGGTGTATCTACCTACGTTTTTAGCTCGGTAATGTTGGCGATGCTACTTCAAGATAAAAGAATTCGTAGTGACACTCAACTCAAAGTTGCATGTAGTTCACATTGATCTCATCTGTAATTATGCATAACAATAAATTACTAAACGACACAGTTAATTATATTACCTTGGTTCATCTGTAACAACTAGCAACAAAGATATAAACTTTCAAACAAAAAAAAAGCCTTTCAAACAATGAAATAATGTTTTCTTAAATTTGCGTTTTACATTACATAGGCCAAAAGTATTTCGGATAGAAAAGCCCAGAAATCTTCATAATAGGTATGCAATGTGAAAGATCTATACGACCAAAGCTATCATTGAATAAGAGCGTACGCTAGAAGGTTTTTGACATTATGTATCTATTGATAGAATAATGTCTACTGATAACTGGGATTTTTCAATATTTTAACGATTTGATTGGTCTACATCCGCCATTACAGAGACCGCACACGTGGCTGTTCTAAAGATTCCTTTAACAATTTATTGTAATCTCTACTTTCTTCTTTCGTAGCCTGGTAAAAACAGGGGAAGGAACGAGACTGAATGAGTTTCTGAGATCCCAAAGCTAAGCCGACGAGGATTAGAAACATATTTTTGGAAATTTCTCCAGTAAGGTTGATAATAGCGTGTAGCTATCAGCACTTACATCCGTCACACAATGTCTGGAAAATTCATTTTGGCTGTCGGTATCGACAGCATAACCTCATAACCAACCCCACGTAGTCTTTATTTAAGTTCCTCGGTATTTTACTTCAATGATCGTCAGGTAGGTTAACGAATAAAATACGTATTTTTCTTTGTAAATTGGTACAGTAAATAGAACTCATGCGCATGAAGTCACTTTTATGTTCATATTTTGCTTTGTCGTAACATCACAAATTAGACATATCCTATACCTACTTTAGATTTTTGTCATTGTCAATTTAAAAAAAGGGGTGTCTGATATTTATTTTTTCACGCTATTTATTTATCAGCAATTTAAAGGCAAATCATGATCAAAACACCAGGGGGCCAAGATAACAGGTTTACCAACTTTTTTATTTTGGAAATATTCCAAATGTTTGTGAGGAAGATCAGTTTTAATATTAAGAGGACAATCAAACATAACGTGTTTCAGGAAAGCGTTTATCTGGGCGCAATTTTGCGAAATCTTATAACACTATGTAACATCCACAGTTACCGAGCCCGACTCTCACTTCACCAGCTCCGTCCACAAAAATAATTTGACATCTTATTTATATCGTCAGAAAACATCGTGTGTGAAAATAACAACTGTCTGGCTATCACTGTTCCTGAGAAACAGCCAGGTGACAGACAGACGAACGGACACCGGGGCCTCAGTAATATGGTTCTGGTTTACCTCTTTGTTTACAGTACAATAATAATTTTATGATACCTCATAATCACTATCATAATCCGTCTAACATTTTCAGGTGTAGGCTGGCCAAAAACAGACGTGCTCGAAAATCATAACCCACCCAATTAGAAAATGGAAACCCTCGAAAGTAGAACATTTTTAGCAGAAGTGCTAAGACTGAGTTATACCTTCTGTTATTTTTTCATACTTGCATCCCCCTCCCCATTTTTAAACGGCTCGATTTGTCAAACATGTCTTAACGAACACTCGCACATAATTCACGTTTAAATTAAAATTGTACAATTCGTTCGGAAGCTATGATGTCACAGACAGACGGGCAGGCAGGCAGATATGTCAAAGTTATAAGCCCCTCTTTTTGGGATTAAATAAGAAAAAGTCATTAAAACAGCTGTGAAATATTTGACACCAGGATAGTATCGTAAAATGAAATGTGTGATGTGATGTGATGAAATGTGTTTGATTCAAACATTTGATAGTCTTTGGGCCGCTCAAGATTCATTATAATTTTAAAAAAAAAGCAAGCTAAAATGTAAAAAAAAGTGTTTCATTTTCAATATTGCATTACATTTTTGCGATGATCGTTATTATTAAACTTCATAGTTGTTCACATCTTGAAAATCACGCAGACAAAGTCGCGGGCAACAGCTAGTGTTTTAATAAGTAACGTAGGTGAGAGAAAATACCCATCAGAAGCCTCAATCAAGGACTTATGATTAAGAGGTTATGAGTTCATTTAATATTTAATAGCTTCTATTTATCGTTTTACTGTTTTTCATCAAGTAGGTAATGTTTTCAACTTGTGAGATACCATCTAATTACAGTGAAATGATAAACCTATCCCCTTACGATCAAGGTATTTAGGTTGTTGTTGCACCGACTGATATTAAAACATTTCTTGGAAGAATTATATGAGACTAAGAAAAAAAAACGGTGAGATGGTGAATGTACAAATATAGAACGGGCGCAGACCTGCTGTTCAGTGAATGAGAGTCAATGAGGTTCAGTTTTGACCCTCTGGGTACGAAAATCTCAAAAATTTAAGTGCTCATTAGAGAAAAAAATACAAAACTTAATAACTTCCTAAACCAACTAATACCTAATACACTATTGCTTAATCGTCAACCCTACAATATTAATAACGAGACGCGTGAGGGCGTACTGTGGGTGTAGGCAGTAAACCTACTCCAAATGAATGTAAATGTATTGTCCAACAACGGCATTACCATACTGACTTACCTATTCTCTACACTTTTGTTTAGAACGGTACCTAGTCAGGATGAGATATTGCTTGAACTAGGAGGTACTATAATAGTAAATAAAATATGTTCTATGCCTATTGTTGGTGCAACTGCAGTACAAATGTGCTTCAAGAGTAAGCAGCTGTCTGAATATAATGTTTTCTTGTTTTGGAAAATTGTCGTTTGTCATCTTGTCTTCTTTGCCACGTTCCCAATCCTTTTGTTTTATATTATATTCTTGTATTCTTCGTTATTATTTAAAGAAAGTAAAACTACGGTTTTTTAGATAAGCATAGTTGAAAAAAAGATTTTTGATTTAACTTAGTTTCTACCTATACACAAATCAATATAAGTAGAAATATCGGATTAATAGTTTTTGATTAACAATTTTCTATTAATAGTTTTCATAGCAAGCGGCGATCAGCCCACATCCTACAGCGTAGGCAGAATTTAATTACTCGACCGCTGCGCTAATTGTGTGATAATTAAAAAGTACGTAAATATTATCTGAAACGTGTTTAATGGATAAACAAGCAAATCCTCTACAACGCACTCGCCATGGTCGTGTTAAATTCCCATGGATTAATTCTCTGAATTATCTTATCTCTGTAAATCCCATGCCTTGTTTAATCCACACTATCTGTGTACGATATGACGCTAATACTGACCAACAGACTTTAATAGTACACATTATAATCTTTTCACGTACCGATAAAAAGTTAGACATGTACCATAATTTATGGAGGCGATACAAATCCGATAAAGACTGCTGAATTACAGGTATATGAGAGCATAGTTTCGAATGTATATCAAATATGCAAGCATAGAGAACGAAATAAGATTAAACAACTTTTTAATATAATCATCATTCAAGCATAATCACAATCATGCTAACTCTTTCCAACCAGAAACGTCTAATCGCTGGCGAACATGTCACCCAACTTAATACGAAGCTAAGTTCTTAACCTAGTATAAAGGCTAGCCACGAGAATAAACCTTCAACAAGCAGAAAATAATAACTTCATCGTGCCATAAATAAACCTATCAATAATGCAATATCGCAGTCTCAAGGCTCAAATATTAAAACATCATTTTTAATCTCAGATATTGCGGCTCCCAAGAAGATTGTAAGCTCCACCGTACATCGGTGACGTCATCACGACTTATTTCCGATATTTCTACCGCGCTCAGCTAATATTACTTGAACGCTGTGGAATATTGCAAGGTACTAACAAGGTTTTACAAAAATCGACCTTGTTTCCTTGATATAAAGGTGCAGATATAGTCAAAGGTACCACTGATGCTCTAACTTCTAAATTCTGGTACGAACGTTATTTTATTCGTAAATTGAAAAATAGGTCAGGTTTACTCTGGGAAAATTTCAAGGAAAGCCTTCTTTATTTGCATTTGATGCTGGCAATCAAATTGCATAAGGGAAAACAATTTCTGACCTTTATATTATGAAGCATTAACATAATAATATGTAAGTAGGAGCTTATATTGGAGACAAAGTTATACCTCAAATACCTACGTTCCTAGTTTTAGCAATAAGCACTGTAAAAAGAATCATAAGACGCACGGAACAGCTAAAAAAACAAGTTGAAACTGTACAGAATATGGTTTATGTGCCAGAACTTTGTACCAGAACGTTATCGTCACGTCCAGACTGTAAAACTAAGAGAAATCGGGCGTCTGTTACCCGATAGTGTTAGAACTACTTGTTCTAACAAACTCGCAATACAACACGTCATTGACAAAGTGTTTCTACTAACTTTTCAACTCTTACGCAAGCTTTACCATTTAATGTACTTAGGGACCTATGGAGTCTATATAGGGCTTTCTAGAAACGCTCAAGAGGCTCGTTCTACACGTGGCGGTTGCAAATAATTTAAAAACGACACCTAGTATAGAATATTCACTAACAATCCAAACTAATATTATAAATGCGAAAGTAACTCTGTCTGTCTGTCTTTCTGTCTGTCTGTCTGTCTTTTCTTCACGCCTAAACTACTGAACCGATTTGTGTGAAATTTGGTACAGACATAGTTTGAAACTTGAGAAAGGACATAGGATAGTTTTTATTACAAAAAATAAAAATAAAAAATAAAATTTATTACGGACATACTATATAATAGTGCCATCTATTGGTCAAATGTCGAGCTGTTCCTATGCTCCGGAGATAGATGGCGTTAATCGCGCAATGGTGGCATTACACGTGTTCGGTTCATGTTATTGTTTTAATTCATCGGAAAATCCATCAGAAAAATGTAAATAAACAGTAAAAAGGTGTAAAAAAAATAATATTAATATAATAAAAGTTTTACTACAAAGAAAATGCTCTAACGGAGTATAGATAATTCTATTAGTACTACGCGCAATGGTGTCGATCGTTACACGAGTTCGGTTCATGTTGTTTTAATTCATCGGAAAAAAGTAAATAAATAGTAAAAAGGTATGAAAAAAATAATAAAATAACATATAAAAAATATAATACTACTTTTAGTACAAAGAAAATGCCCGAACGGAGTATAGATAAATAATCCGAGTTGTCACTATGGTCGATAGATGGCGTTGGGATCGAAATAGATCGCGCTATGGTTTCGTTACACGCATTTGGTTGGGTATCGGCCGAGCGCTTCGGTACCGTCGTGGTAAAATTGTATTGTCGGTTGTATGGTCGTTTATGTGGATTGGTCCTGTTTCGTAAATTCTAAATTGGTTCAAAAAGCTGAAGAATTTGTTTGTGTCAATTTGTATGTTTGTTTAAGCGCGATAATATCAGGAACTATGAGTCCGATTTGAACAATTCTTTCAGTGTTAAATAGAAAATTTAATGAGGAAGGCTATTGGATATATAATATCACGCTATTATTGATAGGAGCATAACTGTAATGAAATGTTACGTAAAAAAATATTTTTAAACTTTTAAGCGTTACAAGTAGCATACATACATATTTGATTCCGAACAAAGTTGCTTTTTACATAATTAAATAACAGGGAATATCTTAGGAGGAACTTCGCATCAAAATAATTATTGTTGTTGCGAAGAAACGATTCCAAATAATTGATTAAAGAAAATCTACTTTATAACTATGTTATATCATAACCACGCGGACAAAGTCGCGGGCAACATCTAGTAATTTATAGTTTAATCAGGGTCCTACCGTCACCGCGTCGTCGGAAAGTAAGATTTTGCGGGTGTGAAAGAGATCGCATCTACTCTGTGTATGACGCTATCAAGCTTCCACAATGATACCAAATGCTTTATGACGTAGTGTTACACACTCTGATCGCTTAGTTATATAGTTCACTATCTTATTTCAAACTCAGTCTCTTCATAATGCTAATGCAAGCTTTGTGCCGGAGGCGAAATTTAACAGACAAAATAACAAATGTCATAATGACAGATTTAAATCCGTTGACAGCTATGTCGTCACCACGCATAAGTTTGTAATATTTAGTGCCGTGGGCTTCGATGCCCACGTATTCTAATAGATTCTACTTTCGAAACATTGTTCCACCCTCTGTTTAATGACGCATAATTTAACTATACTGACCAACACAGTCTCTATAGACTTTCATTGGATAAGTAGACCGTATTAAAGTCGAATACATGATTAAGATATTAAATTGTAAAACTAAATAAATATTTTACCGACAAAATATTTATCAATCATACAGTGAACATCTATAATTCCTACAAATTCACGTCTGAACAATTTCTTTAGTTAACGCTGTGTGAATTCAACGGCGCAATAACTTATCCCAGTCTTGTTACGTTAGACGCTCCAGCGATATATCATGCCAGTTAATCTGCACTGCATTGTATTCCAAACAGTGGCTCAACTTGTTCTGTGTACACTGCCTGCCAGAAAAAGTACAATCCATCAGAAAAATGTTCCGTTTTGTGCTGTACAACAAACAAATTAGTTCTATTAGAAAACGAAACGATTTCAAGCGTATTCTTTGATGCAATCTTACATTGATTACTTGAAATAAATGGACATTTGATTTAATTTAACGGCATCCATTTGGAAATAGATTTACAAACATTTAAAATTAACTTTTTTTCATTTAGACGTTAAGAAATGCAATCAAAGATCTTTTAACTGTAGATAAACATTTTAAAAGCAAAGTCCATCATTCAAAATGCAGAAAACTATTTCTCAAATGGAACATCCTAATTAAAAGTAGCAGTACGATCACAGCTTCGTAGGGCGCTGTGTCCGAAGGTCCATAAATAACGTGAAGTCGGTTCATTTATCGTCTGTATCAGAGTGACCTGCAGTTCTCCTGCAATCTGTTCTGGTGAACGTCTATCAATCCCGGCGTCGCTGCTAATACGTCTGGCTTCGTTACGAAACAGGATAGAACTGGTAGTCGCAACACTGGTAACTAAGCTCGTTATAAGTTTTCCAAAAATAGTGCAGCGCTCGTCCTTTGTTTCGAAACACTGATTTGTTTTTAAACCGGCCTTGAGTTTGGACTGTTGAAAAAATATGTTTGCCGTTTTTAATTACTGTTTCCAGAGCAGAACCAGCACATGAAACTTTTAAATCAAGTTATTTTCAAATTCACAGTATAATAAGTTGCCATTCCTTCCTAACCCTCGATTTTACGGCTTAGCTTCAAATAAATCATCTTCACATTTTTTGCACTGTTTGACGCACAATCCTTTTGATCTAAATCGCTTGCGAACCCAGAGATCATTAAACACAGCTTACTTACGCGGCTGTATGGATATGGCCAGCTATGACACCATTAAACCCACATAGAAGGAATTGAGTTGAGAGTCGAGACATTAGCACTCGTAATTAACTCGGACTGAGATTGAGTGCTCCTGTCATAAACCCTTATGAAAACTTTAAGTGTTTTAACGTAATTGTTGTAACGGGCATAATTGTAAAACATCTGAAATTACCTACAAGGTTAACGCTTCTCTCGTGCAGAATTAAGCCGATATTAACACTAATTCCCCAGTGCCATCGTCAATGTTATTTTAGAATTAAAACCAGTCAGAATTTCGTTAAATTCTCATTTATTTCTGTCCGTAATTTTCTCTTAAAGTTTCCGGTACTTTAACGTTGTGATTAATTTTCCGTTTATATTTGCAGTTGAAAAAACTTAAAAGTGCTGAATAAAATATATAGTTAATTTTTAATAAAGTTTTCCTACGCTTTTTGCCGAAGTTGCTTTTAATTACTGAACAAGATTTACAACTTAACTAGTGTATTAAGTTGTTTACATTGTAATTAGGTGATTGATACTGAACTACAGCAACTATTAGTTAGACTGATAAATTGTAAAGCAATTGATGCAACCGCAGCCATTTATCTCTTCGCCCTATGCACTATTAATTTTGCGAAGATAATTTAAGAATATAATTAATGTATTGTGGATAGGACAGGTGATTTATAGTTGGAGGGTATTGTAATGGAATTCGCTTCGAGTTTATTGCCTTGCACACATAAATGAGTTATTGTATAATAAGGACGTAACGGGCAAGGAATTCGATGCGAGAAATACACTGATTTATGTCAACGTGAACAATATTTACGATTGGAGATGAACAATAGTGTGTATATATCGATAGTGGTCAACGTAAAACCATATGAATACAGTATGATGATATTTTGTTTGTGCCTATAGAGGCAATTTAAAACTGTACGTGATGAATTGCTATGCATTGCCGCGTACCGAGTAAATAGCATATCACAGCGGTCCAGTTATAGTCGGTAATAGTCTGACTCTACCCACTTCGAAAACCAAGGAGCTTGGTGACCCTAACAAGAATAAAGGCAAAATAAGCCTTAACAAATATTTGTAACCTTTGACAACCCCAGTCGGCCAGATACGCTTGGAGCTATTAAAGAAGAACCGTTTCTATTGTAGTGGCGAGAGTTCAAGATGGTGCAGTAAAGAGCTTAGCACCGTTTTATCCCTATAGCTTAAGTCGTACTTTAACATCTTTCGATCGATCTCAACTTTTATACAAATGTTAAGATTCCTTGATCTCTGTTATAACAAACCACCCATTTCTGCTCTAATAGTTTTATGTTTTCTGATTTGCTGTTTCCTTGTTTCCAGGAGTTGAAGGAAAGCTTCAACTATGGTCTGTTCTGCCCGCCTGTCAACGGCAAGGCCGGCAAGTTTCTCGACGAGGAGCGACGCCTCGGAGACTACCCATTCAATGGCCCTGTTGGATATCTAGAGGTAATTGCAATCAAACTTACTAATTTCCATTTTCTGGAACACACTGTTTTTAATAAGTATTTTGACATTAAGATTAAAACATTGTTTAAGCAGAAATTATGTGTAAGTAATCGAAATATTCAAAAAGCTATTAAAAATATACAGGCACAGATATATATCTGTGCCGCCAGCAACTGTAACGGCTACATCTTCGGTTTTTTTACTTATTGGTGAAATTATTTCCCTTATTTTTGAGACAATATGGATTAAGGTGTTACATTATACCAAAAACTCACGTAATTCGTATAAATTTCCAGTTAAAATACAAACGTCGGGTATACAAAATGCTGAAGTTAGATGAGAAGACATTGAAAGCGCTGCATTCGCGCGCGAACCTGCGACGCTTCCTGGAGCACGTGACGCATGCGCAGATCGACAAAATTACCAAAGCCTGCTCCAAAGGACTCGACCCTAACTTCCACTGTCAGGAGACTGGAGGTAAGAATGACTTCATTCTGATAATTTTAGAAACTAAGCATACTTTTTAAAACGATGATGTGAAATTTAATTAAGTTAATAATTTGGTCCGTAAAAGATGACAAGCAGGTACATTCTTCATACGTACTCTTTTTTGTCTGCTTTAGGAACACCTTCGTAATTTTCACCCTCTTCGCCTCAAATTTTGGCCCGCCAAAATTTTACTGCGAGCAACATGCTTCTTTACTTGTGGAAACTAATCCGAACTCCACTGTCTTTACACTATCATTAAACGAACACAAGTAATTAAACAAAATCCCTGAAAGCACGTCTCCATTGTTTCATTTCCGTTCCGCTCATAACACCTAAAACAAAACTATCATTTAAATATCTCTTCTCTGCAGATTCATCTCCAGAAACAATAAGCGTTTTAAATAACATCCGCGATCTGATATTAATCCCACTTAGGATTAGACGAGAATGGAGTACACTACAAGTTTGCCAACCTCTGACTTGCGACCGAACTCATTTACATACAGATCCTTATCTGCTATTGTTGTAACGATTCCTAAAATAGTTATAAGGGTCCATGCATAGTACGGTTACATAACGAGAGGTTGAAGAGCGGCAAATTCTGTGTTCTTAAACAAAAACACTGGAATACCAACTACAAACATTTCAATCGGACTTAGTATAACAAAAGATCTTTCAGACTAAACCCTAAGCACCAATTTCATATCATCCATCAATGAGATCTCATCCAGCCCATTAGACAATTTATGAAACAGTAATAATATCTCCCAAATACAGTTCGAGACATTCATTCCAAGGCTGACATCTGAACACGCCTTACCTATTGTGAGACCCGTATCAACCGAGCCGTGGATAATCTGCGATGAACGTCACTACGAGTCCTTGAACGTTAAATTATTTGTTCCTGTCGAACGCCTAATTTTTTATTTGTGATTTACATACCATTCTTCACGTCAATGGCAAATAAGGCTCAGTCATTGTTATTCAAATATTCTTTACAATTTAAAGGTGTACGAAATTCTAAAGATGTTTTCCGTCTCCTTAATAGCCATGGCAATTGATTTTTCTTTTACTCTACCCGTGTAAGTAACACGTTCTATGTCATGTGCCTAGTCTAATAATAGTACGTGATTAAAAAATATAATAGTATCAGTTAAAGAATGTTGAAAAACTAAAAACAATCTTTGTATTTTATAACAGCCTTATATTTTTTCTATCAATTTTTGATGATAAGATCTTAAAAAAACAATTCCTTAATTACAGAGACACCATTAACGATCGCAGCCGGCCTAAAATCACCGGGCAAGGTCCTAATCGCTCTTGTGAACGGCGGTGCCCTGCTCGACTACCGGACAAAAGATGGCAGCACGGCAATGCACAGAGCTATCGAGAAGAACTCTCTAGAAGCTGTGAAAACATTGCTGGAGCTCGGAGCTTCGCCGAACTATAAAGATGGGAAAGGTCTGACGCCACTCTACCTGTCTGTGACGAATAAGACCGATCCGCTGCTGTGTGAGACGCTGCTGCACGACCACGCGACTATTGGGGCTACTGATCTGCAAGGATGGCAGGAAGTGCATCAGGTGAGGATATTAGCAAATTTATTTAAGAAAATTATCAGGAAAGAGAGATAATCATCACAGATCCTCACAGTGAAAAGCGACATCTGTCTTCTACAGCTGTATCAATTTCACTAAAACTGAGGAGGTCCTCCTGTTATGGTCCTTCTTTGTCCAATCTGACGTTCCATTTTACAAAATTCAATAAATTGCTAAAATATTTCCCACCAGGCCTGCCGCAACGGCCTAGTCCAGCACCTGGACCACCTGCTGTTCTACGGCGCGGACATGAACAGCCGCAACGCGTCCGGCAATACGCCCCTCCACGTGTGCGCCGTCAACGCTCAGGACTCCTGCACACGACAGCTACTCTTCAGGGGCTGTGATAAAGAAGCACTCAATTTCGCCAACCAGACACCTTATCAGGTATGAAAGACTTGGAAGATTGACGTTATATTCCGCCCAGTTCCAGGCTCTTTTAAAAAGTTACATTAATGTCTCTAGTTGCACGATTCCAAAGTGACATTCTTATAGAGAAGAGCCGGCAAAAACTCCTTAAGTTCTCTTTAAGAGCTACCTCTAATCTACGCAAAGGTAGCCGTAAAAGCAAGGTGGTTGATGACTTCTGCTAATCCTTAACATAATATATTGTGGTAGTGAGCATAAGGATGAAATATGATTTAAGGTTGGACAGGAATGAATTTGGTACAGACATTTGTGTACGAAAGTTTGTGTACTTTTATCCGATGTGATTTAAAAATTAGGTAATCCCCCGTGAAACAAAAATTTATTTCCTAAGTGCTGGTGTGGGATATTAAAACAAAAAAAATGTGACATTCCCAGGTGGCAGTGATAGCTGGTAACTTAGACCTCGCAGAGGTGATAAAGAACTACAAGGCCGAGGAAGTTGGTGAGTGTGGTCCCACGGTACTGCATGGCTTTGATTGGTGCTTTATATACACTTTATACAAGAACATCAGTGGTAATACTAATATTGATAGACCTTATGCTTTCAGAAATAAGGTTGATTATGTTAGTATTTGCACTGATGTGACAGGTGGATTCATAAATCACTTCATGGTTATTTAAAATTGGGTAATAACTTAAAGTTGTAAAGCATTAGCATAGTAATTGTAGATTTATGAATCCAATTGATAAAATCCACTATTAACTTTATGTGCAACGCCTTAGTAACTAACAGCATATTTATATTTATTTACAACTGACACACCATACTATTTATATTAATTAGTATCTGTGTAAATACTTATTATATAACTGCATGCGTCATCCCTCTATCAACATATTTCTATTCCATTGCTTAATATCATAATGGTGATGGTTGTATATTGAAAACGCTGATTTATTAAAATATGACACTAACCGAACTAGACAATATACACTAATATGTAAAAGGTTTAAAATATTTATTCTATTACCAATATTTAATACTTAATGTATTTTTATTGTTATTATAATATTTTATTGCACTTTATTTTTTATATAATGATTTGGGGAATAATTTGTTTTGACTTGTGTTCGGGTGGGGAATTTGTTTTGTTCGCACGGTTCCTTATTAGTTTGTTCGGTCGGTAACGTGTGTCGGCAGTGGGGTTCCGCGGGCCGCCGCGCTACAACCCGCGGCGGCGCTCGGCGGCGTGGGGCGGCTGGTGGGCGGCGGGCGACCGCTCGTCGCTGGCGTCGTCCACGCGCATCCCGGCCGAGCTGGACGCGCTGCTGCGCCGCCCGCCGCCCGAGCCGCTCGAGCGCCCCTTCTCCTCCGCCTCCTCCAGCATCAGCGACACCAGCCACACTAGCCACGCCAGCCACCCCAGCCACGAGGACAACGCCAGCATCCTCACAGGTACGCCCGCTCGCCAGTCGCCGACACAACGGGAACGTAAACACACTTCCTCTAGATATGATTACTTCGCCAAGGCACTTCATTACAAACACTTGAAAAAAAAACTACTTAAATAGTAGTAATGTATTCATCACTGAAGTTCACTTTTTTCAAAATTCAACCCAGTTAGTCCAAGTCACGCATCTAGTGATTGCGATGAAGTGTAACCTAGGCGTCAAATAGTCGTATCTATAACCCGTTATATTCCGGCGCGGATCCAAGGTTGCGGGTCATGGCACTCCGCCACAAACGACAACCATCACCATGCACCGACATCGCCCGTCCACGAATGCATGTTCTATGTGCCTTTATGTCATGTAGTTACCCATCGAACGCTTCTTCGCTTCCTACTGTTAATACAAATTTAATTTTTCGAGTTTTCCCCTTTAGATTTAGGAATTAAATGTTTTATTAAAATTATTAGGATTTTATAGGAATTTCTTAGATGATTGTTTTAATTTTAAGATTAACACAAACTTTTTAATGTAAATTATTTATCACTTGTCCAAATTAAACTTCAAATTTCCAAAAATCGAACACGCTTTTCCGATGTCCTACAAACCCTGTGCCCTCAAATCTTGGCACCTAATCGACACTAACCCCCACCACGTGTAAGCTCCTGGCAACACCAAGTACGGGGTAGTTACTGACCGTTGGGCGACCGATACTCCTGCAGATAAGAGCGCGGGCGACACGAGCGACATCATCTCGGACTCGAGCGGCGTGGGCACCAGCAACTCCGACACCACGTGCTCGCTGCACGGCGGCGCCACCGTCGTGTGTCTGCAGCCCTACGACCCGGCCGCGCCAGGCCATCTGCGGCTCAACCAGGGGGACATCATCGAAGGTACGGGGTATTGCACTAGGCAAGCACTTACAGGGTCTGGATCTCCTGGCTGCAACACAAGAACGCTTCTGGGTTATCGAGTTACCAGCAAGTTGTATGTAAAGGTGGTCAGGTACGTACTAAACGCTGTCAATTGAAAATGAGAAGCTGAAAATTTCCGATCGAATGCTTTATCATCTAAGACCAACTGAAGGAGAATGTAGGTGAGTTCCTTAAGACGTCTTAATGTATTTTAAGAAGTATTAACAGGACTTTTGTTTTTAAATAGTCGAGTCCTATTCCTCAGAAGAGAAAAGAAGATTTACATTCCATCACTTACAACACAGCATTAATATCATAATGTACTCATACTAAAATCTAACAACATCATCGGATGCACCACCTCAAAATATGTGAGTAACCTTCCATTGACCATCATAAAATTAATAAAAATAATTTATGCAAGTAATTTAAAAACAGGTCCAAGAAAATATGTTTTTTTTTTCAGTTTTTACCTGAATGTTGAGAATGGTCAAAAAATCGATTTTTATTTGAATGTACTAGTTAAACTGCTACAAGAAGTTTATAATAATGTTCTGCACTACAGTTACTGCGGCCACAGACGACGGTCTACTGGAAGGCACGGTGCGAGGCTCCGGCGCCACGGGCCTGTTCCCCATGCAGTGCGTGCAAGAAGTGCGACTGCGACAGAATACGCAGCATCTACATCAGGTAAACTTAACGCATTCTTATGGCTGTATACATTGAAACACTAATTCTTTGTGCGTGTGACTTGAATGTTTGTGAAACCCCCTGCCTGCGACACAAGGGTTAAATTACTTTACGCGAGTATCAAAAAACAAATCCTTATTTAATTTTCATACTGTCTTTGTTATCGTCAAATGAAATGGAGAGACAAAAAATGGACGTCTTAATACCTCGATTAGCTAATACGTTTTTTCGTATGGCCGTAAGTCTTACCTTGTCCAGAAAATCCTGGAGGCCTATCATCATGATCGGCCTGGCCTTTTCTCAACTATGTTGGGGACGGCTTCCAGTCTAACCGGATTCAGCTGAGTACCAGTGTTTTACAAGGAGCGACTGCCTATCTGACCTGCTCAACCCAGTTACCTGGGCAACACGGTACCCCTTGATTAGACTGGTTGTCAGATTATTCAAGCTTCTGATTACGTGTAACGAATGTTAAAGATAGGTATATAAATAACAGCTGGGGCACACAATTTAACATGCCTTCCGAAACACGGAGGAACTCGTTATGACAAAGATGGTCACAACTTATGATCTATTTACTTATGCAGTCATAGCTAAGCCACGAGCTCCTCCTGAGGCCTGTAAGTAGTCCAAGTAAGATGCCACTCAGTACTGTGTAATGCGCCGCCTCGCTTCCATAATTTCACTTTAAGAGATGTTTGAAGGCACCAGGTCACAGAAAATATTTGTTTTTCAGAACTACTTAATATGTATGTAAATTTCAGGTATTAGCATCAGGACCAATTCATCACTCCCGAGTAACAGGCAGAAGAGAGATGGCTTTAAGCAAGACATACAGTGCCACAGCTCCTAGAATTAAAAAATCGTAAGTTCTATTACAAGTTCCCACTTTCTACATTTTGGGAAACACGAGAGACTGAAAGTTTCCTCTCTTTAAACTAATTAAATACGACAGAAAATGGTCATTTGCAAAATTACTTTCACCAAACCCCAGTACATAGTTTACGGAAACCTACTACAGCGTAGTGACAGCGCGAGATGATTATTGAAACAGCCGGAGTTCCTTATAATGTATCAAAACAGTCGGTCGATGCCGAAACAGTTGACATCACACCACGTGAACTTGTAAACAGAGCAACAATGAACAATGTTAACAAACATAATATATTGTGGAAGATGAAACGACCCCGCGGTGCATCTTCCTTTAGTTCTAATCGAGTAGGCACTATGCGGTGAAGGTTTTACAATGAAGAGGTTAGATACGATTAGATCCTTATTATGGGATCATTGTGATTGTTCGAAATGTTATAATTGGTTTATGTGTAATGTGACTAATTTAAATTTCGTGCGAGTTTACATTTCCCAAATAATTTAAACAAATACCTACTTGTTTTAATTGTGGTTGGAAAGTTTATTTGAAAGAAGATAATGTATGTTTTGGTTGAAGAAATATTTTGGAAGGTAGTCTGTAAGGAAAATGGTTTTAATTTTGTGCACAGCGATGTTGGTAGTTAACTTCAGATTTTCTTTAGTGGCACCTAATATTCACAACTTTTATTATATTTTGTTTCATTGCTGTTCCTCTTATTTATTTATTTTTTAGTTATATAACGTTTATGACGCGGAAATATCAAGATCACACGACTAGTTCCGGACCCATACCCTGACCCTAACCATGACCTTAATCCAGAGGTAGATTTGCGAATCAAACGCTTATTCAGTGTTGCTCACAAAAATTATTGTAATAAAAACATTTTACTCGATATTTACACTTTCCTATTTAATAGTTTCGACTATTTGTTATACAAGAGACACTATAGACTCAGTATAGTATAGTATAGTGCCATGTCCGTGTACCAGCTACGGCACGATGGAGACCCGCACGGTGGTCCTGCACCGCGCGCGGCGCGGGTTCGGGTTCGTGCTGCGCGGCGCCAAGGCGTCGTCCCCGCTCATGGAGCTGCGGCCCTCCGAGCGCTGCCCCGCGCTGCAGTACCTGGACGACGTGGACGCGGGCGGCGTGGCCGACCGCGCCGGCCTGCGCAAGGGGGACTTCCTTGTGGCGGTATGTGCCATGCAACTGTTATATACCCTCAAAACTGACTGCTTTACAATGATGTCTGAAATACGATATGGCTGCTTTACGGACAACAACGGCTCGAGATTATTCGACGATTTAAATAAGACAGTGACTTGCTTTAGACTTGTATTTAGATAATACTCCTGTCAGGAGGGGCTTACAAACAATTTTAGACTTTATAAATTACTTTTAATTTAAGAGTAAAAATCTTGCGAGTAGCTACATTTGATTACAAAATTAAGTGAATTAAACTGAACGTCGTTACGTTCAGTTTAATATTCTCCAATTTGATAACAATCATTTCAAGTGGTTTATCTTTATTATAAGGGAAAACTAACATAAGGGCAAGAAACCTATGTATAAAAATAAATAAAGAAAATAAACATATATATATAAACCTATACTCATATTTTACAAATAAAAATATATTTTATATTATTACCCAAAAAAACAGTATAAATAAATTACCACAAACTTCTACAATGAAAATTACTCAATATTCGATACCCATAACCATTCTGTAACTAGTAACAACTAGAACAAATACCAACAATAAACACTCAAAACAAACAACTCACAAAATATGTTGTTTACCAAAACATTTATAGAATGCTATCAAATCACAAACATTAGTTTCCGCTGCCGAATGTTTAATCCACCCACTGCCGCTGAAGTAAATGGCAGTGCTTATCAGCTACAGAAAAGTTGCGTGGATATGTGAGATTTATTGTATTGTAAAATAACATTTTTTATATCACCTCTGTGTTGGTCGCACTATAAATTGCTAAATAGTAAAATAACAATTATTGGTTTAGATTTATCACAGAACTATTCATATAAACTAAAAGTAGTTTGTTTAAGTTTCACTTGTTACTTTTTTGTTTTCAAACTCTTCTTATCTTGTCGTCTCCTTACAATACCAATTCTATATTTCCTAAGCATTTCACTATTAAGAATCTCCAAAACGCACTTTCAATCTACAAAAATAATAATAATCTATCCTGTGTCTGTATATTTTATCTGTCACTAGTTCTTTAGCTTTCTAAAGTATTCCAAATCCTATCGAATATATTCCATCTCTCTCTCACGTGTATGCCGTCCCTCGCGCACAGATTAACGGCGAGGACGTATCGTGCGCATCGCACGAGCACGTGGTGGAGCTGATCCGAAGCTCCGGCGCACTCGTCTCCATGACTGTTGTCTCGTTGAATAATCATAATGGTAAGTACAACTAAACTACTTACTATGTCTATAAATAACGTATACTAAAAATTATGTAAAGTTAGTGTAAATAAGTTTTTGGTGGAATGGAATGTGGATTAACGTTTAAATCGATTAAAACCCGGTCAAGTAAAATTAAAAATCCAGTCAAGTGATAAAATTATTAGTTAGTAAATTGATCAAAATTAATATTATTTATATTTGAATCAAATTTCTAACTTCGTTAGAAAAAACGAAGATGATGACTTTTTGATGAGAAATCATACCAAATTAGTTTATCATTTATAACGTTATACCTGGGTATATGATTAGGTAACAACGAGACCAACACGTGTACGGTACCCACAAGCAAGTCCCAGAACCAGCTGTCCAGCTCGGGCCGGCCTTACGCCGCTACTCTGCCGAGGAAAGCTGCCGGAGGTAACTCGACATTTCATCTTAAGTAGTACATATTTGGGTATACTCACTTAACCTTTCACCACCCTCGGTGGTGAAATGATATTTCACCACGAGAATAACTATTATCTTTCTTCTTATTAGTGAGGAAGACAAATTAGCTCTTAAGGTGACTTTCACTCTAGAGTAGTCCTATTTAGTACGACGTAAAAGGTAAATAGTTTGGTTAGATCTTATCTCGTTAATGGTGAAGAAACAGTTCCGGTCAAACGAAAAAGTGAGAGAATTCGAGTGAAAGTTTTGCCTTTGATTTTAGGGTTTCAGTTTGTATATAGCTTAATATTACTAACTCGTACTTAACAAAAGTAGTTTATAGTTGTTATTTATATATAGGTTACGATATAGTGCAATAATTAATTATACGTTACTTTATCCAGCTGGCGGGCGCGCCCCGGCGCCGGCGGTCCCGCGCCGCGACCCGCGCACCACGCTGAGTGTCGGCCGCGCCCGCGCCAAGTCCATGGTGGCCGGCCTCGGTAAGTACAGATACATTCATTATTACTGGACTCGACCCTGAGAATCACGTTAAGACTTAGATTTCTGGAGCCAACTCATTTCTGTAAGTGTGTTTCACTTATTTTGATCCAAAACAGTAAGTTTGTTATTTGGCTGGTTTTTTGTTCCGTCATCAGATTCCATGTTACAAAAAGATTGTTACGACGAGGCCAGAAAACTTGACAGAGACAGTAAAACTTGATTATTTTCAACTTACCTGTAATTCACATTTCTATATTTCCAGAAAACGGCGGTGAAAAGGAGGAGAGTTGTGAACCGCTCAGCGTAGCGGGCAAGTCCTCGTCGGCCGAGTCCGTGCAACTACCTGGAAGTAGTAATAGTCCGTATAAAACACATTTCAAATTAAACGTTAGAAATAGGACATGACATCAAACTCTGATTTGCTTGGGTAGCAATAACATCCTTCCCCAAATACACGATTGTTCCACGCGAATTATCGCACTTTTTGAGATATAGAAATAGAGTTCTCTTGAAAATCCAAACAGTAACTCAAGCCTCCAATGAAGAAAATCCAACTTTTTAGAAATGTACTACATAACATCCGTCTCGTATGTAACCAGGCAACACGCCCGTGTCGGGCACGCCGGTGGCCCCGCGCACGGCGTCCATCCGCGCGCGGCCCGCGTCCTCACGCATCACGGCCGCGGAGCTCGAGGAGCTGTTCCAGAGGCAGGCCGACGCAGACACCATGTCAGTATACACACTAATACAAGATCAGGATGAATTCCTATAAAGCTTTAATTGGATATTTGATGGAAAATATATCTTTAGTCCGTCAGACAGGTTTCCCAAAAATATACAAGTATTTTTTTTTGTCATATCTTTAAAAAATGAGGCCGAATAAAATAGTACTGGTAGGTGACGTCACATGAGAATTTATTTTACCGTAACGCCTTCTTTTTATTTGCGAGATAAAAAGAAAAATACCAAGCCAATAATATATATTTGTTTCGTAAAAATCCTGACACACCTGTACTGGCCACTGAAGACAAAAACTTGGATCAATTTTATCTATAGTTCTATCTTAATTTTGACCTTTACTTCTTTTGCTGATATTTTGTTGTTTTATACATGCTTATATACCGCCTTGTATGTTCCCAGCTTGGGCAACAACGCCATGATGACTCGCTCGGCCTTCCAAGGCGGGTCCAACTCGCCGCCGTACTCGCCCGCACGCGCGCCCACACGGGTCTACGCTTCAGTGGCCGAGATGAAACGGTCGCGTGGAAAGGTAATTAAGACATCATTATTATTACAATACTATAAGCTGTACACATTAGGTTCTTTATAACCGAGATAGGTGTACCGCAGTCCTATCGTACTAGTGCCTTATTAAGAAGAAACAGAAACAAGGCAACTACGTTCACGTAGTTAGTATTCCTACTTTAATCTAAAGACTATGCCAACACTTTCAAGTCAGTGGTCATAATTTCGAATCCAGGCACGCACTATATTCGACTCTTTTTATTCTTATTAGCACTGCCCGTTTAGTAATAATCTAAAGAGAGACAATATTTGAAATCCTTAGTTATGGAGCAAGTCCGCGTGTAGCACACTCCGTCGTGACTTCCACTCGACCCCCGACTTGGCTACGGAACACGCCGCTCACCCGCCCCGCACGCGCTCTAGTGAAGATGTGCACGGTATGTATTGACTTAATTTTCAAGTTTAAAAAATATATCATAGTAAATACCATGTAATAATTTTGTATTGTGCTCTAGCAACTCTCTACTTTCATATGCCACATTTTATAACTTTAATTGTTCATAAGTACCTTATTTCCAAATGTAACAAACTAAGTATAACAAGCTTATCGCCCCTCTAGTGCCTGTAAGCTTAAAACGCTACAATATCTGCCCCCCCCCCCCCCAGGTGCAGGCGTGTCCCGCTCGGCCCCCCCGGCAGGCCCGCCGCCGCCGCCCCCTCGCGGGCCGGCCCCGGCCTCCACGTTCCGGCCCGCCGACCTGGCCAAGCTCTACGCCTCGCCGAGGGACCTCGAGGCCGTGGCCTACCGCGCCAACAACAACAATGCACAACACGTACGTATTACATACCTCCACTACTGAATTATAAAGGCCAAGAAACTGTAATTAATGTTTCACTCTGCAATGATTTTAATTAAAGTAGGTATTATCTACTTAGTAATTAAGAAAAAAAAATTGATAAATTGAAAAAAAGAAAAACTTTCAAACACTAAAATAAACCTCTTCCAGAAATGTGACTTTTCCAGTTCTTTAAAATAAAATGAAAATAATTATAGGCACGCAAGACAGCCTCGCTTCGATCCTGGGCAGGGCCTAATCGGCCACAGTCGGCCGACGAACCGGGCAACCAATACGCACAGCCCTTCAACACTCACAAGGGATTCATTAGACAGGTAAGATCATTAAATTAAAAAAGCAGTAAAATAAATGTAATACAAATCATCACTTATTCTAAAAAAAGTTGTGCAAATAAGACGTAATTTGAAAGCAATGTAAATAAAATCGCCTTATTTAGTATGTAAAATGCCAATCAGCAATGGAATAGAAAAAAAAAATGTAATTTTTGTAGATCTTTTAATTTAAGTAATTATAACTATTAAACACGTTACAACTTCATATCTAACCTCAACAAATATTTTTTTACTGTAGAATTCAACTCCTGCGCCGCCAATACCCGAACCAGACTACAGTATGTCAGAGTCAGATGAAGAAGGTGATGCCAAACCTAAGGAGCCGGCCGCTGTTGTGGAAACCAGCGCGAATAGTAACGCAAGGTCAGTCTTAACATCACCAAGCTAAGGTTCACTTTTGTTTGATACAATTTTACGGATCTTAAACTGTTGACTGTGAATGGTGTTTCGTTCGTTATAAGAACGTATGTCTTGTCATGTACTTGTTATTCAACCACGAAACTTCAATTTCCTAATAAAGCTTAAAATTTTCAGGATACCAATATACGCAACAATATTTGAGCACGATGCAGAATAATTATTTAAATTTTGAACTTTACATACTTACGAATAAGGTATAGTTGGAATTGTCAATGAAGTTACGTGTCGCTGGGGAAGTGCTTTTGTGTTTGTGAAACGGTCACCATCACGTGGTCACATATATGTCTCGACACCGATTCACATGTCTTATCTGTATTCATAATTATAGTCATCATGACATTTTGTCCACTATTGTGGCAAATATTTCTTCGAATCAAACATTATACATTTGAATAACTACAAGTAATATTAGAAAAGGCGGTTGGGTTATTTAATGTGTCGAACCAATCATTTAAAATAGTTGTAATGCACAGAAGATTAGTTACGAATAGAACATTATTCACGGGGTTAAACGTGATTAACTTTCTTATCATCACCATGTTACAAATATGTGTTACCCATTTGTATTATTAAATATATTTATGATATCTTTTATATTCGTATAAGGGGTAGTGTTGGTTTAAAATTAAGTGTATAAAGATAATATAGTTGTAAATTAAAAAATGAAGTTGAATGTTAGTTAATGGGTGAATTTCAAAGTAATTTGTTAAAAGTGGGACAATTATAGAGAGCGAGGGGTATAGTAATTCATCGTATGCGTGTACTTTTCCAGCGGCAGCAGCTCGGGCTCGAGCTCCATGCAGCACTCGTTCTCCGTAGACGAGATCCAGAAGATCCGGACGCGGCTGAAGTCGTCCAAGTCGTGCGGCGACGAGCTGGGCGCGGAGCGGGACGACGGCGACAACTCGTCGTCGGGCGTGTCGTCCGACCAGGAGGCGGGCGGCCGGCCCGCGCCGCGCCGCGACAAGGTGTCGTTCTGCGCGTCCGTGACCGTGAAGTCGTCCAACGACGTGATCAGCACGGAGCCCGTGCACTCGTCCAGCGAGTCGCTGGCGCCGCCCGCCATGGCGCGGCACAACTCGCTGACGCGCGCGCGCCTGCGGGCGGGCGGCGCGCGCGGGCGCGGGCGCTCGGCGGCCGAGCGGCTGGGCGTGGACCCCGCCAAGGCGCCGGGCCGCGCGCGCCTGCTGCTGCTGCCGCCGCCGCCCGAGGAGGGCGCGGGCGCGGGCCCGGACGCGCCGCCGCTGCTGGCGCCGCCGCCGCAGTTCAGCGACCGCGTGCGCGTCGTGGCGGCGCTGCCCAAGCGTCTCGCGCACCTGCAGTAGCGCCCTCGCGCTTTCTAATCGAGCGACTAAATGAAACCAAAGATTTATAGTATTTATTGTTGAGGAGTTAACATTGATATAGTTGAAAATAATTTTTATACATTCCCTTATTAAGCTAGTACTACCTGCGTTCCGCGAATCGATATTATTCGTATTACTTTCCCGATGAATTCCCGACGTGTCGAGCTATTCTTTACGTTTGTAGCAAATTTATTTAATTCTAAATCTTACGTTATAATTTCAACCCTTTTACAACGCAACCAAGTGCCATCGTGTCTATGATTTTAATATATTTTTATAATATATATCTGTAAATATTTTACAAGAGCTATTTTCTAGTTAAAAGAGTGGACCAGAGACTTAATACAAAAATATCCGGCCAACATATTTATATATTTAAAATCAGATTATTTATTAAGCACTGGTATTTATGAATGTTGATGTACGTGTTCACACGGATGATATTGTGATGTGTTATGATCGTATGTTATAATTTTATTGATTTCATTATTCGTCCATTGGTGCGTCGAGATGGTCCACTCTTTTGACCATATATTATTGAATTATTATGTTTACAATGGCCACAAAGGCAATTTTTAAATTGAATGTGTTCTCATAGAAGACTAGCGCTTGAACCGATATCACTAGCGTTTCATCCGTTCCATGATATTGTAAAAATTTTATACTTATCGAAAAACATCCGTGCGTCATTTAGATATAGTTTATATCGCAAAGAGAGTGTAACACCAATTTTTATATTTCATTAATCGATTTTGTATCTCATTCTATTGTACTTTAGATATCATTTTTGCAAAAAAATAATATTACTCTTCGAAATTATCTAAAAAAAAATGAAACATTCGACTCTCACCTGTGTTTAAATTTAAAATCACTTACCCTTTTGCTTTTATGAAAAGGGAAGCGAGATTTACTAACTAAACTAAAAACCTATATGAGGAGTATTGAAATCTTACCTGATATTAGTATACCTAGGACCTACCGATTTACGACAAACTGAATTGAGAAAAATCCAATAAATTTCTCATCGAGTTTGAATATCGCAATTTGCGAGCACTACCTTTAAAACAATCAGCCTAATGCGAGAAGCCATTTTGGATCTTATGTTCATCGACGTTAAGTTTTATATTGTTTGTTAGTAGCAATAGAATTTTTACTGAAGTTAAACCCCTGTTTCACTACACGCCTAAACATTTTTAAACTATTTACCAGATGAAAAATGTTAGTTATATCTACAATAAGGGGTAGAGGAACAGGAGGCGGTCAATGTTAAATTAGCTGAATTTTAGCTGAATTCTATAATAGGAAGTCGCGTATAGCCGACTATAGCCTTCACATGTATTATTAGCACAATCAATTAATTTGTTTAACGTTTGTATTATTTCGTTATAATCGTCTTGTCATTATTTTAAGTTGTATAAATGTATTGTCTACTTAAGGCATAGATAGGTAGTGGTAATTATTAGGGCAATACTTGATTGTAGAGTAACGGAGGGTGTGATGGTCGGCCGGAAGGGGCGGTCGCTCGTTGTCTTGACTTGATCTTAAGCTTGGTCACATTTGTTTGAGTAATGCATTTGTTAAGCTCCCACCAACACTTTGTAAATAAATATTCTCTTAACTTTCACATTAATCACGACCAAAGCTCACTATAGGAATGGGATATTAGCGCCGGTGCGGCTCGCGACTGCTTGTGTTATATTAATGGAGTTATTATAGTTGTATTTGCCCGAAGGTCAAGTAGAATGAGCGACCAGCCTCCCCGAGCTGTGGTTTTGTATAATACAATTGTGTTTCGCGTTTCATTTGAATCTCAGTATCGAACGTGTAACTACAACTTGGTATACTTTCAAATGAAAAATTAAATGTTTCATCACTTATTTGATGTTTTATTTATTTCATCTCCCTTTTATTGCACACCATTTATTGAAATTAATAAATACATAAAAGAGTCCTTATTTGCCATAATACAATTTTACAAATTAATTTAAAAATAATAAATGCACAAATGAGTCATAAAGAATTTAACCATACATAGTTGGTGATACAAAATAATTTCTTCATGGATTATAAAAAAAATACTATTCGTTTTACACCTACACAATATTCTAAAACTTATTCAGATCTAAAACAGTAAATAACGGACGGAATGGATTAATTACAACATTATCACATACAACAATACAATAAATGTCACAACTCTTATCTCAAGGCGTTTACGAACAATATCAAATTAACTAACCTTGTAGATAACGGGATCTTAAAAGCTTATCTACGGACGGAGAGCAAACAACTTTGAACCTTATGACGATAAGTATAAAACTTATTTAATTATCTCGATGTGTCGAGGACACGATTGCTTAATACGCGATAAGAGCACGTGTTAAGGTAATATTAACACGTTTTAATGAATCATTTTGTCTATGAAAGGATTATCTTTTAATATAAATAAACAAAAGAAAATGCAACTTAGGGTTTGCATATTTTAAATGTCTATTCGAAAAAAAAAAGAAATATTCTAAGGCCCTGACTGAAGGGTGGGCAAGTCTTGTTATTGGAGACAATCCTTATTGAAGTGTAGCGATTTTATACCCCTATTATTACTGGCCACAAAAAATCATGATATCCATGGACATTGACGACTAAATTGTGACCTTTTACTGCCTAACTTCTATTGTTATATTATTTTTTTTAGTTTAAGGTACCACTGATTTAAAATAATAAGAAACCCATTTTAATACAGGTCAGGAATGTAAAACCTCTAGCGACACAATATTCAGTGGAATAATTTCATACACTAATTTATGCAATGAGCGTTATCATAAAATCATAATACTAACACAAACTAACAAGTATATATTTTACGGTTTTCTTGCTAAACAAATAACAATACTCAATATAATTCGACACTTACAGTCACACCATTTTAGACCTTACTGTGACGTGTTAAGATCCATGTATGCAGCAACGTCGTCAATCTTCACGAGTCGACGGTAATCCACGTTTTCACCGCACATAGGACACTTGCCTTCTTCTTGGAGGATCCTGTATGAAATGAAGGTGTTTAAGTATTCGGTTTATTTTGGAAACAATGTTAGCGTACTTTAAAGTAAAATGTTGCTTACTCAACGAATTCCGTCATTATAGCTGGGAAATCACATTCTGGACAAGCAGTGAGATCATCCTTTACAATATGCAGACCCTGTGGGATAAAATAGTTAACAATATATAATATTTTATTGTCAAGCAACTGAATGTTAATTCATAGTAGGTTTAATCCACGTGTTATGATCAGTGATAAGTGGTCACAAGTAAGACTTCTCCTTAATATCACCTAAAAATTAGCTCCACCTAACTTTCAAATCACACGCACAAAGGTCATGTATTGTAGAAGCGCCATTTTGCTCAGTTTACTTTTTGTTCCTTGCGCCTTTCAAATCGTAATATGGTAAAGTGGTAAAAGTAGCCCAGCTAACTGAAACAATCTATTAAAGAAAACTGGAATCGAATTTGCAGCATTGCACCTCTCCTATTCATACAATCAGGTAGACTTTGAATATCAATTTTCCAGCTATACCCACCGTAGCGAGACAGAAGGGCAGGTCTGCCTCGCAGTTGGTGCAGGTGAGGTCCGCCACGGGCAGCGCGGCCCCGCAGTGCGGGCAGGGCGCGGCGGGCGCGGCCGCGGGGGGACCGCGGGCCCCGTGACGGACCACGCTCTCTATCTTCTTCACGTACTTTGGGTCGATCTGGGGTAGAAACAGATACCTAAATATTTAACCAGTGATGTAGGCGATAGATCTGACATGACATAGTCTATACATTCACTTAACATGAATTTATCGCCGAGTAAATAAGTGAAATGAAGTATTCAGTACAAATGAACTGGCCAAAAACGTCGGTTTTTCTGTATTAATTGCACCGCATGTCAACCTGAATCCAACTTGACAGATAGATTACAGTTGAAATGCGGTCCGACCGTCTAAAGCCTAATGTGTGAAGGCTTTATGCCCTGTGTGGAAAAAACGATAAAAATAATTTAGGTCAAATATTAACTTCGAAACTAGATATAGCTTGAATTGCATAGGATCTCAAAGTACTTCAAAAGCTGCATAGTGGCTCTGAGTAATAGCATCGGGAAGCCTAGCTACTACGAGTATTATACGCTACAGTCACATTTCAAAGAACACATATAAATAATTCAAATAACCTGTGATCTATATTCCGGCTGCATCAACACCCTTGCCCAGTGGTACGCTTGATGCTTCAATCCAGCGCGACTGCACTCGATGACTGTCGATGTCAATATCGACACTTGATCTACAAATAAAGTGTATTACAGTGAACATTACGTAGAAACTTTAATATTGCATTTAACTTTGAAAGGAATCCGTTAAGGTGGTTGAAATAATTGTCACTGTTGTGTGTCTAACTGTACGTATTTCCGTTGTCACTTACGTTGTGGTGTTGGAAAGAAGGTGACGTCAGCGGCTGTTCGCAGCAGCAGCCTGGCAGCTATGTCGTGACGGCCACGCTTTACGTGAGTGCGTACCTAAGCAACAAAAAGTATTAGATATCAAAATGCAGTGAGGCGTTCATATTTATCTGATGGAAACTCGCCGCAATAGTTATCATATTATAGGAATTTCACATAAGTTTTAGTGAACAGGAGTTGCAGTACCTACCTCTAATACCACAACTCTATGCTCATGGTGTGTTTTTTTCGAAGTATACTCCGTGCTTAGAAATAAACCATTATAAAATAAAGGCGACATCAGTGATATGATACCCATCTCCAACTTTGCACCGGCACGAAAAAACACAACCCACAACGGACCCAGAACAGAATAACCGAGTAGGGAGAGCATCCAAATTCAACGAACTGAAACGTGTAGTATTCAACATAGAGCACCTTTGAAATTACAGTCTCACGATGGACAACCTCTAACAGTAGAAACGTCACAGGTCAGTCAGACTAGCGCCACCTAATACAACTTCTTTACAACCTGTCAATACCAGCCCGCAGTTCCAGCTGCTCAGGAGCCCTATATCGTGTGGTACTCACCAGTATGTAGGAGTGCAGCAGCGCGATGGCGTGTCGCATGTCGCGCGGCACGGGCAGGCGCGAGCCCCGCAGCGACACGCACATGGCGCGGACCACGTCGCGGGCCTCGCGGTACGCGCCCGCGCGACACTCCGCGCCTGCTATTATCACCTGTTATAGACGAGATGGTTTAGTCCTCGTCATTCTTGATATATGTATACGGTGGATGATCGATGTCAGGAGCAGAAACAGGGACAGAGGGCCAGAAATATGGAAAACAGTGACTGATCAACCACGTTTTGTGACCGTCAATAATACGCAAAAACAGTAATACACATATTATCAAAAAAATGGTCCGTGTACAGGCTGCCCACACCCCATGATTTTATACATATTTATTCTATTATCATCATTGTTCTAAAATTTTCATCGTTTTGTAATTTAAGTGACGGTCAAAACTCAGTGTTAGAAAGATTTAGTTTCTAGTTGATATCGTCTTGGCACGGCAACATGCGAAGAGGGCGTAGCATTTATACCAAACAAAAACTTACCGCAGTCTTCGCAGCCTCAGTAAACTGTCTTTTCGCCATATACAGCCGGAATAAGTGACGAGGTTCACGAGGTGTACCATCTGTTTCTCCCAAAAGGAACTCTATTAACCTTAAAATAGAATAACTTATTCAGTATTTATATCCTACTCTTAAGAATTAAAATATATTAAGGAAAACCTCGAAGTGTAAAAATAACTGCAATATTTTGTTTTTTATGAAGGTATTAGACCGCGCAAATTACTTTTTGTTTTGTTTATTTTACAATAGATTATTTATCTTACCTCCTAGTCAACCTTTCGTCATCACTAGCAGCGGCCGCATCAATGGCAATACCAATCGCCTCGTTCTCCTCTTCCTCCGACCCTCCACTCCTCAACAAATGAGACATCGCCTTGCTATACTCGCCGGCATGGAAATAAAACTTCCCCGCCAACAAATGATTCTTCTCCCCTTCAAAATGCAAGGCCAGACTTTTGAAATCTTCGGGCCTTGCTTGAGAAGTCTGTATTAATATTTCTCCATACAAATGTAGCTTCCCATTCTTTCGCGCCAATTGAAAAGCCTCATCGTAACATAGAGACATGACTAGGAATTTTATAGCGGCAGTGGGATCATCACTATTTTGAAAATAGTTTGCGACCATTTTTGCACCTTGAATGGACTTAGTTTCTTGGACTAGATTTACAGCCTCATCAATGTCGTCCAATTTATCTAGATTCAAGCGTATAGCTGCCTCATAGTCTTGAGCTTTGAGGTAAGATTTGAGAGCGTCATGGTACCTGCCTTCAGCTTCTTTAGCTTTAGCGTACTGTATGTGAATGCTTGGAGAGTTGATTTTCGGTAGTAAAGCTTCGACTTTGAGCCAAGATTTCAGTTTGATGTATAAGGAAGCGGCTTTTTCTGTGTTCCCTGCGTGGTCGTATAGAGCTGCCGCGTGGCTGTATTGTTTCTCTTCTTCGAGTAACTGTGCACATTCCTTGACGAGCATTATATCGTGCGAGTGTTTCATGGCGGTGGTCAGCCCTCGCATGACGTCGCCGCATCGTATCGCCATACGTGCGATGCCCGCTTCACATTTTTCATTGTGTTCCTTTACTTTAATGTCATCTAAGTCTTCTGTTTTAAGGCTTTTCTCGTAGTTTGTTAGTGCTTCGTGATAATCTGCCCTGTGGAGTGATAAATAACGTATACGTATTGTATCTAAATTATGTAGGGAAATGGATAAAATCCAGATTGGTAATTATAACTTAAAAACGAATGAGCCCATTTTGATTTTTTGCAATCTTTGTAATCTTGTATTCGTCCTAAATAGGAAAATAAACACATAAAAACAATATAATTACTATTTTTTATTATTGGGTCGGCTTGTTAAAGTAAGGTGGGTGAACCATGGAAGGCCACGCTCCTTTGAAGGCCAAACATTGAAATGTCGTAGTTATTGATATGTTAAATCTTTCTACACACGCTAAGATCCATCTAACTTACGTTGTCAAAACAAACGTCGTCGTCGTCGTCGTCAAAACTTAACTGTTTCTGTGAATTGTTGTATAATGTCGTATTTATGGTACTAAATTAAAAAAAAACAGTTACCTATTCCAATATTGAGTGTTCCTAGGAAAGCCGTTGGATCTTAATAAGGCCAATGAAAAATTTGACGGTTGGCCTTGCTATGGTACATGGGCCTTACTAGGAACATTAACGAACCATGAACACAAGAAAACTATTTTTTTACTTATGAATACGTACTATGACAGTTAAAACAATGCATATTATTTTATTATTTTCAACCAAAAAGAAAACAAGTTCTTGTTGCTTACAGTTCTTCAACGGACGAATAATTACTAGGAAAAAGTCATAGTCATAATTGTTAAGTTTGGCCTTCTTAGGAAAATTTTTGGATTTCTTAAGCACGAACCCAAAAGAAGGAGTTTTTATTTTAATTTAATTATAAAACGCATTGGCAATTTATTTGATGCCATTATAATACTCATTACTAGTATTTTTAAACTAGTTCCATTAATATATTCTTAGTTATAGAATGGTATTCAAATAATGTTCATTCAGATTTTTATAGATGATAAGAATATATTAAACATTTAATATTTAGCTTAAATGATAGAGTTTATAACGTTGATTTAGTAAAACCGGATATAATTAACATTAAAACTCTATTTTTAAGTTTAACGACTAATGTATAATATTGGCCTTGTTTGTAGCCGTGTTGCATGCAAAGCCATTTGAAAGCCCTTAATAAAACTTATTACAATTAGATATCGAAGAAATACGAAACATTAGAGATTTTGTAAAATATTTAATCGTTTCTACAGACTTTTGTCCATAAGTAAGGTGGGTGAACCATGGATGGGCGTTCTAACGAATAATCATTATTTATATATATATTTATAGATATATAAATTAGATATATATATATATATATATATATATATTTATATCTCTGTAATATATATATATATAAATTACAAAATCTCGAATGTTTCGAGATTTATTCAAAAATTTACTACTAATTGCAACAATGTCGTATTTCTTCGATATCTAATTGTAATAAGTAACAGTTTGTCAAGTTCGTGTAACACAACCATAGCGCGATTCAGACAGCTATGTACAGCGCCATCTCTTGAGGAGAATGATTAACTGCACTTAACAAACAGTTGAGGGACTAGCCGAGCGATTTGTCGACTTACCCGTATAAAGAGCGCGACTGCAAACTAAACAAGTGATTTATAGTGTGTGTGTTTATTGCATTTTTGCATACTTTCATAGTATGTTAGTATTTTCACATTTTTCACTATTATAGTCAGTCACACCTGTCGAACAATCCTGCTGCCCCGGCAGGACTGAAACTACGCGATACGTCATAAATTAATAAGTTTGACATCTTTATGTAATGAGTTTATGTAACTTGAAGGGCATTAGATCAGCAAGCTGAAGTGGCAAAGGGCTGGCCATATTGACCCCAGAGCTTAGATAACCTTTGGGGAAAACGAGTTCTGGAGTGGAGTACGCGGCAAATGTAGTTAGGATGTCCTTAGGCACGGTGTACGCAAGATGGCAGGAGCTGGATACGAGCAGCCGAAGATAGGTCTGCGTATCCTATGTCCAGTCGTGGACGAATATGGACTGATGACGATGACGAAGGGTATTACGTGAGCTCTAGATGCTGCGCCCTGTGCAGCGTGATGTCGTGCGCGCGGTGCGGGCAGGCGAGCGCGGCCAGGGCGGCGGCGCGCGCCCAGTCGCCCTGCGCCGCGTGCAGCTCCAGCGCCGCCAGCGCGCCCGCGCCCGACGCCTGCAGCCAGCGAGCCGCCGCCGCGCCGCGGTTCAGGCACGCGCACAGCGTGCCGCTGGACATTATCACACAACACAATTGTAACGTCTTTCTAAATCCAATATGGCGGAACATCCAAGATGGCGGATAATTTTCTTTTATACGCTCCTACAATACACCATATTGTAGGTATCAAATGAAAGGACTTGTATGTGTCATCACCTTACATTATTTTTAATCAGTTATTTTCCAGACTTAGGATCCGGTGAAAAATAAAAAGTATAAATTAAAATTGGGGGTTAAAGTTAAGGCCTAGGTTAAGGCCCTTCCCTTCACTATTTATGGATTTATGGTAATATACATAAATCATATGCCAAGTGACGTAAAAAAATCACTTAGATAATCCATACTTATAATATAAATGCAAAAGTATCTGAAAACTACTGAAACGATTGTTATAAAATTGGTACACGGATAGCAAAGAGGCTGAAAAAAGACAAAATCTACTTTTTAGCTGAAAAAAAAGTTTGGAGGTGTGTAATGGGCGGTCAAAGTTTCTACAAAACTTTTTTTGGAATAGTCTAGCCCATTGTAATTTAGCTCCAATCTTTTTTATTTAAGGAGAAATATGTGCGCAGCGGTTTTTGGGTATTTTGATTTTAAGGGTAATGGATGAATTTATGGTAAATGGGTACTTTTAACCCGGCATTTGAACCGCAAAACAGTTGTTAAAAGATACAAAAAAAATGTTTAGACGTGAATTTGCCATTTGTTTTTCATATTACCCAGAAATTTTATCCCACTTACAAGCAAAGAAAACGATCATTGCAATAAATCCTCACCACAGTATTGATAAATCCTCAATATGCGAAGCGTCTTCTAAAGCCCAAACCATTGCAACATCGCTTAGTCTTGTGTAAACTCGAATTGCTGTTAGGAAATAAAATAAAATCAATATATTATAACCGATTTAAACATTATTTTAGTTTAATTAAATAAGACTATTTTAACTATTTTCATTTTCCAAGTTCTTACCAAACTCCACATTAAGCTCCGCTATGGCCGCCTCGCCCATCTTCCGCCACAGCTCGGGTTCGTCGACGGCATCACAGAATAACCAAGCCTCACTGAACCGCCTCAACGCTAACAGCTTCTCTATATGTCGCCGTTGGTTTGCCAGACGCTTTTCTGTGTCGGCGTCAGCGAGGCCACTCGTGTTGTGCGAGTCTAAGGCTAATTTTAGTACCCTGTGTAGAACATAGCAGTTATTGTGTTTAGGGAATTCTCTTTCCCGGTTGACCACGATATGACAAAAGTTTCCGATACCTTATGATTTTAATAGCTATGCAAACTTGGTACATTTCTTTCTTAGACATCGTTAATAAAGAAGGAAGAAGAAAACAATACAATAATTATGGTTTCCACCAAATCAATTTGATAAAAACATAGGTTGTTGTTGTCCGAAAATTCAAGGCAAATTTACTACTGCTGTCAAAATCAATTTATAACGTCTACTTACGATCCCCCGCTAGCGTAACAGTAAACATCTCCAGAGAAGAGAATCAGCGGTATTTGTCCGGCCAATAGCGGCGTGACGCCGACCAAGTCCACATAGGACCCGTTGATGGAGTTCGCCGCGTAGTAGTAAGTCTCGATCGCTTCGTCCGTATATATTATGAAAACGTTGCGGTCGGAGAGGCAGATGTCCCAAATTATGCCCCTACAATCATGATCATTGGCTAATATTGTTTTTAGCTCTTATTGCGGTTATAGTGTACAATACAAAGCCATTTAGGTACATTAGTATACCCTATATCGGTTTGTGTCTTACTTATGTACGTATCTTTTTCAAGAATATATGGACAATGAAGAGCATTATATGTTTGTAATTTTAATGGAATTATTGTATATACAGCCTTATGTTTTTTGTCACTTAAATAAAGTGTGGGCACAAAACTACAAACACGGCTAATGCATCATCGAACTCCGAATGGTAAAGATCCAGAATATTCTAAGTATAACTTTTGTAGTAGTTTACGCTGACGTAATAATACAATGCACATGAATCATACATATGCAGGGTAAACGTACCTTACATCGGCAGTGGCAGTTCGGTTAAGTGCGCAACAGTCGTCAGCTGCGGGGCAGTACACGTGCACGCGGCGTCGCTCATCCGTAATGCAAGCTCTAGCGCCGCCGATGTCGCAATACACGCCACGAATGCCACAAACATGCTTGTAACGCACGGCCGTTCGCCATTCTTCCACGCCAAAGTATTCTATATGACCTTGCTACAACATCACATAGACGAAATTAATAAATCTTTGTGACACTAGACAATGTCATATTTTATTAATTATTATACTTACATCAGTAACAAATATAAAGAAGTCGCTTGTGAGATGTATGTCGACAATTTTTGCTCCTTGCATGTGCGGCTCAGGAAATAGCATGGCTTCTTTTTCCGGCTGCGAAGGGTCAGCTTGATCGATCTATTAGATAAAAAATAGAGTATTTGGTAAGTTATTTTGAATTAATATCGGGGAATCCAGATGTCGAAAAGTTAGTTTGTAGAACTATGAACGGGCCAAGGCCACATCCTTGTAGAACACCTTGAAAAATCTTCAATGATAAAGGTATACAACGAACTGTGGATATACGACAACAATGCGATTTGATTTAACAATCTTGGAAAAGAGATATATGGTTGGATATATTACAGTCTTAATATTTTGAATGATATCCCACAGTCCACTATATCGAATGCTTGAGTTCAGTCACCAGTGGAGAATTAAAACAAAGTTTATGCCTTTTTATAGTAACTATTAAATGATGATTAATTATTAAATGATGCAACGGTTTACTCACTCGTATCTATCGAGAGTGCCGGACTAGTTTCAGACCCAACCGGAGTCTTTAATCATGAGCTGACGCGGCGGGGTTGCGGGCAGTCCCGATAAATACGAGTGAGTAAAGCGTTATAATCCTCGCAAATTGTTAAAGTGCAGGTACTTTGTCACATTAAAGGGCAAATGACGTCATAGTGACGTAAAAAAGCCGTATTAAAAAGAGCGTGCTATAGAATTAAACTGTCAATAAACGACACTAAAATGGCGGAAAGGCGCACTAGCAATTTGCGGGGATAGTACATGATTGAATAAAGTGTACGCTGACCGCGTGCAGCATGGCGCGGCCGTGGAAGAGCGCGGCGGCGTAGTCCCCGGCCAGCGTGAGCACGGTGGGCGGCGCGGGGTAGTGGCGGCGCGCGGCCGGGCCGCCCGCCAGCGGCGAGAACCACGCCAGCGGCCCGCGCGCGCAGCACACGTGCGCGCCGCCCAGCGCCACCACGTGCGGCTCCGTCGGCAACGTGTACGTGGCCAGCGCCGTCGGCTCCGCTGGACAACACGCGGCGAACAAACAACAATCATATACGGACAAAATTCATGATAATGTCCTTAAATGAGACTCAGTTTTTAGGTCAAAAGACACTCGATGAATCTTGCGATTAAGCATCTGACTTCTATCTATCCGTAGAATTTGAAAGAAATACTCATCGGCATCTCCAAATTCGGTATGGTCCTGCTAACTTACTGAGATATGATAAATAATAAATTTTTAATTTACGAAGAAGAATAAGACTGAAGCTGAGCCTTTATCCCTAGTTAGGTTCTGAACAAAATGGAGCATGGCTAGTATGGCTACTTGTTCTTACTCACATTTGTTAACAGGCTCAGGTTCATCACCAACAGCAATACATTGATACACAGTAGCTTCAGTGAGACTTGTAAGTGTGATGACCCTGGTTCCATAAGCTGCATGAAGAGGTGGTAGGGCTGTCACGTATACGTTAAGGTACGCTCGCCCAGCCGTGGCCAGTAAGCGGCCGTCGGAGCTCCACGAGCAACGCTCTGCACCGCCCGCGGGCATTACCGACCCCGATACCTCGCCGTTGTTCCAAATGGATATTAATTTTAATCTGTAACATTAAATACATTGTGTCAGAAATTCGTCTGAGATAAAAATTGTATTTCCAATACAAGTCATAATTTTTATTAACATATGATTTCAAATAGAATATATAGCCTAGATTTTTTCTAAGTCCTTTTCGACAATTCATTGCAAACAATAAAGCTTGAGTTCTATAAAACAATTCAGTAATAACGTCCACATACTGTCCATCACCACAAGACGCCGCCAACCCATTGCACACAGCTACATCTGTTAAATTATCTTTATGATTCTTCACTTGAAACAATTCTTCTCCAACCTCTTTGATATGAGTAGATATGGCTATTATGAAACCAGCACTAAATCCTATCAATATGTATCCATCTCCATACCATTTATAAGAGACTATGGAGCCATAGCGTTGTTGAAAAGCCAACTCTATTGGGTTCTCTGGGTTAAGCAGGTTGTAGAGGTATAGTGTCCTTTTGCCAACTACCAGGCTTATCTGAAATAATAATTTTATAATTAAAGTGAACATGAGTAAACCTTTAAGAAAAATGAAAAATTGGAGACTGTCTTAGGAGAGTAGGAGGAGAAATATTTTCTCAGGCTAAAATACAGAACCAATCCTCAAAACAGGCAAAAACACTAGTAGGTATAAAATTAAACCTACAAGAGAGGTTTGCTGAGTTCTTATTATAATATCAACTCACAGTATTTTCCCCAGAAACTCTTTCATCAGTCTTCATTTCAGAGAACTGCAAGTCGTTAGGTGCATCCCTTAATGATATCATCCTTAATGTGTCACCATCAGAGTTATTGATAGACAGGCTCTTATCCTCAGACGCCAACACCAATATACTGTCCTTGTTCCAAGCAGCACAAGTTATCTTTTTCGTGTGTTTACCTATTATTGGTATTCTCCTAAAGTATAAAGTTGGAACATTAAGACCAGTTATTTAGTTAGTTAGGTATATTTTTATTGTATTATCATTTTCTCTGTTGTTCTAGTAAGATTATATGGCAACCAGAGAATTGTTTCAAAAGAGGCTAGTCAAAAGACTAATTGTAGACAATTAGCTAATTTGTTCTATTTTTTTTAACCAATCAGCTAATCATTTCATCATTAACTAATTTTACCATTCATACTTCTTCCAGAATTCAAAGAATTCATTTAAATTTGTTTCAATTCATACAAATATTTAATCATTATTTTGAAACAAATCCAATATTTATGTAGATTTTATACTCATAGCTTGAGCTACCTCATAACTTCAACCATTTTTTTAGTATACGACTTTATTTATATTATAATTTATAAAAAAAAATATCAGTGTCAATACTTAGTGGTGTGATGATTATAGAGGGCCAGATTTCCTTTCTGTGTGCCAACAGCAAGCAGTGGCTCCCCATATGCCCAAGCAATACACGATGGAGGTTCCCGAAGTCCAGTCTCTATATTAATCCTCTTATTTGCATGACACTCCCATAGGAGAACTGTGTTGCTGTTTGGGGTAATTATTGCAAGATAATCACCATCATGATCCCATTCCATACCTGCGCAGAGACTGGAAAATAATTTGATAATTATTTTTAATGAATTTGTAGTTACCTTGTACGTCTATCCTGTCTATCCTTTGAAAAATAATTGTTATATGGTCTTTATTTAATGTTTGCAGTAAGATTGATATGCTCGTATCGTTGTAACACAATATTTGCTAATCCTTTTGACATTTTAACTATTTGTAAAAGACTTCTATTGTGGTTTATCATTTGAATATCAGTTTCCACATTTTAATATTGAGTTTCTGGCCACTTCTTCTAAAAGGGAATGAGATTTAGGAACCACACACTAAGAGTTACTAGTTGTTGAAGGTAAATTTTTTTTAGCATTTATTTTTGGTCTATGAGGATCAAAAACTTTACGTTAGTTTGAAGGAATAAAAACTTCTTGATTTTTAACCCTTTTACCTATGTCAGTTAAGACAAAGGCAGACAGTAATGTTTGGTATATATTTTGAAAAAATAATAGTACCCCTGCAACTTCATTCTTTCGAGTAGTTGCCCGCTCCTATCATGTATTGCAACCGTTGCATCCGTTCCAGTGGTAGCCAGTAGTGAGTGGGATTCTCCTTTTTGCCATAAGAAGTAAAGCTCACCGAGCCCATGGGGTTGCTCTATCGTGTAGAGTAACTGAAATATTGATAAAAAGTAATTTAATTTTTTTACTCAATTTTCTACAATGACTTAAAAATATAATAGTTTATGAGAGTTTCTTCCAGTTTCTTAGGAAGCTAAAATTAAGTTTAACTACAGTTATAGAATAGTTACTATTACAGAATATTATATTATTGAAGTTTTTGTTAACTTCAAAAAGCCGTCAAAAAGTTTCAAAGCAATTGTAGAGTTATAAATTGGAATTTCAACTTACTTTTGGGGCTGTCATTTTGAATATTCTTATATCCTAAACTCAACTTAACATACTCAGTAGTATTTTTAAAAATTTGTTACAGAATTTGACAAAAATGTTATGTTGATGTTGTTAGTTCATTGCTCTTGGTTGCTAAGCAACTACAATCATTCGTTATGAACTAAAAAATATAGGTTTAACAAAACGAAAACATACAAAAAACATATATTTTATTATAGTATGATTTCTGATTATCTTTAATTAATTTTGTAAGTTGTAAATTGAAGAAATGGTTAAAGGAATCATAATACGATCAAAAGTATTTAAAGTATCAAAACTTTTGAAGAAACTCAAAAAACCATCCACAGGGTTGCCAACTACAATTACGTTGAAATAATTCTCGAACGCAACTTGGTGTGTTCGTCGTGTAACAATAACAATATAACCGAATCTGATGAAGTATCATCCTAAATAATCAAACGAACGTTTCAAAATATATGCAATTCATATATTTGAAAGGAAAGAACCTTTTTCATATTAGTAAAATATAGTGTGATCGTAATAAAATATTAAAGTATGTACCTACTACACGTTTTTTAAATGTTAATATGACGTTTAAAAAACACGGACTTGAAAAAAAAGGCATTAAAATGGTTATAGAATACGTTATAAAATACTATTAAACATAACCCATCCATTACTGGCTATCTTAAAATCTCATGATTATTTTCTTCAAGTCCAAGATTCTGTTACTGAATTCGTAACTCCACCACTAAATTCTAACACTCATACATATAGAATTAATAAAGTTGTATTTCTTTATCTGAGCTAACACTATTAATGAAATAACGTTTAACATTAAGTAATACTCAATATTCGCTTTCTTTTTCGAATTGATATACCTACCGCTCTTTATTAATTGGTCAAGTTTATTATTGTTTGGTTGCGTATTATTGTCCTTATGTTAAAAAATATATTTTAAATAATTCTAAAACTTAATGAACATGTCAAAATGTTATTTTGATCCTAAATCTATCACTGAAACATGGTTCAAGCCATGAGCTAGGGCTAGTGCATGAAGTTTTTATCTTCATCATCTCAGCCTATCGCCGTCCACTGCTGAACGTAGGCCTCCCCCAAAGAGCGCCAGTTAGAGTAAGAAGTTAGAAGTTTTTATACCACATTAAAAATATTTTTCGCATCAATTGGCAACACAGTGGCATATTAAAAGTCAACCTACACTGTTGCAGCAGGTTGTACTGTTCAACTTTCTAAAATAAAATGAATTGAAACAACAACTTTCTATTACAGACCACTATAATTACTAAACTCACAACGTCAAGTAATATCAAAATACAAATAATGTTGATCGACAAGGTTTGTCATTATGTTTTACAACCCAACTTTTTGTCTCATTTGTATTCAAAATTAAAAATACTTTTACACAGATATTTATTGTTACAGATACTTCCTCATACTGTAGACAAAAGCAGTTTACTTAGAAACTTGAAAAATGTAAACATTTTGTATAGACACAATGAATGTAAATATACAGTTCAACTTGTAAATGATATTAGCCTAAATTGTGACAGAGATAGAAGCAATAGCGATTTTTCATTTAGTGTAGATAGAGATACGTTTCTTCAAAGTGTACTAAAAGGTATTATAACACCTGAAAAAAGGCAACATGTTAAACCAAAGAAAGTAGTTATGGACTTTAGTTCTCCAAACATTGCTAAACCTTTTCATGCTGGGCATTTAAGATCAACAATTATTGGAAACTTTATTGCAAATATTAATACATACTTTAACAATAAAGTAACAAGAATTAATTATTTAGGAGACTGGGGAACACAGTTTGGGTTATTGCAATATGGTTTGAAAGCAAAAAACATTGATATTAAAGATTTAAAGACTGACCCTATTCGAACATTGTATGATGTTTATGTATATGCAAACAAACTAGCTTCAACCGATGAAAATGTACAACAAGAAGCCAGAAAGTACTTTGCAGATATAGAGCAAGGCAGAATGAATTTAGACAGCTGGAAAAATATCAGGGAAATAACTGTACAAGAGTTAGAAAAAGTGTATCAAAGGCTAGGAATAAAGTTTAATGCTTACCATTGGGAGTCAGACTACAATGGTGGAAATATAAAAGGATTATTGGATATGTTGGAAAAAGAAGGAATTATTAAATCTGATGAATCTGGCAAGAAAATTGCTACAATTAATAACAGAGATATAACTGTATTAAAAAGTGATAATTCAACATTATATATTTCTAGAGACATTGCAGCTTTACTGGACAGATATAAGAAATATGAATTTGATAAAATGCTGTATATAGTAGACAATGCTCAAACTGACCATTTTGCTGCATTGTTTGAACTTGTTGGAAACATCAACAAGAAATGTACTGAAGGCTGTGAACATATCAAGTTTGGTAGACTTAAAGGCATGAGCACTAGAACTGGGAATGTAGTGTTCCTGAATGATATACTAGATGAGGCTAAGAGGAAAATGCATGAGAAGCAGTTACTATCAAAAAGTAATATTATTTGATTTTATACATATAAGTAATTTTCCATATTTCATACATTATATCAAGAAGCCTGTTCTACTGGGCTAAGCTAGGCTAATCTCACTCTAAATTTGTTAATCATCTGTAGTTGTACATTATAGATGGCAATGCTAAGCTGAAAATAATTGTCATGTTAAAAAATATATCTAAATCATTTGCATGGCCCATGAATAATTCAACATTGTAATATAATCATTATAATTTTGCAGATACACGGAGTACGGCTATGAATGAAGAGACATGTGACATACTAGGGACTTCAGCAGTTTTAATTAATGATTTGAAACAAAAGAGGCTTAAAGACTACACTTTCAACTGGGATAAAGCCCTCCAAAGTGAAGGGGACAGTGCCATCAAACTACAATACCTTCATTGCAGACTTTGGAGCTTAGAACAAAACTGTGGAGTCTCCCTACCAACACATTGTGACCCAAAATATTTAACCGAGGAAATCATTGGTGAAGTTACTGCAGAACTAGCTAGATTTGAAAATGTATTAAATAAGTCATTAGAAGAATATGAAGCATGTATATTAGTTAACTATTTATTTCGCCTAGCTAAATATGTAAATAGAATGTTTAATGAACTGAAAGTAAAAAATGTCGACCCTGATTTGGCAGCACAACGATTACTTATCTTCTATTGTGCAAGACAGACTGTCAAAACTGGTCTAGAGATTTTAGGTGTAAGACCTCTCAAAGAGATGTAGATGTACTTTGTAAACCTAGATATTTGCCATGTATAGAATGAGTCAAAATATAGTCTTTTCCACTTTGTGTAGTGTTTAAATTTCACTTAGAATGTACATAATCCCTACTAATATTATAAATGCGAAAGTAACTCTGACTGTCTGTTACGCTTTCACGTCTAAACCACTGAACCAATTTTAATGAATTTTGGTACAGAGATAGAGTTGACCTTGAGGAAGAACATAGGATAGGGAGGTTTTATCTAGAAACGCGATATAACCGACCTCGAAGCGGGCGAAAAGCTAGTAATATATAATATTAATCAGTAATGGCTTCTTGGCTGCTGCCCTGTGTCTGACATTTTGTCCATACACAAAATGTCAGACAGGGATTTTGTATTTTTAACAAGCCAAATCCAATGTTCAATTAAATACCAATAAATGTAGGTAAGTAAGTATAAATCTGTTACGGGTTAGTGCCAAACTTATGTTTTCAAAAATCGAAAAAAAAATATTTATGCAATTTTGCCGCAAATCTGCCTTTTTAAAGGCAAGAAAATAATTTGAAAGATTCGATGTTTCGTTAACAAAAACTTAGTCTATTTATATTTTATCCCTTGAAAATTACGAAGTGAGTGTGTATTTTCCCTCCAATATTTAATTACAGATACATCCGTTCTCTTTGCTTGATTGAATGTGATACAGATAATAAAGTATGTTGTAACTGTACAAATATCTATAACACACAATATTATATTAAATATAATGTAATATGTAAATTATTCTCAATTGAATTAGATCCCAATAAAGTAATATTTTCCTAAATTTAAACTTCTTATTTGAACTTTTTTCACGGATGTTTTGCTAGACCTATAAAGATGTATACTATGAAGTAAAAGTTCATGTTTAATTGCACGGTAATGTTTTCGATAGATTTACATAATATTAAATGTGCTTCCGTAACATTTACAAATACGTTTCTTGCATTGAATCATAAATCAACTTCCCTAGGCGAATTAGGTTGTCTTATTTTTTGGGCAACAAATTTAGTTACAACACCTCGAGCATTGCACATAAAATGAGAATGTCAGATACATTATAGCGCTCCGTAGAAAACAAAATCATTTTAATTTTTTAAATCCTGAATTTAGTTTTTAGTGCATTGGCTTTATCGTAGTGCAACATTGCCTAAACATAAAAGTTAAAAACTAATTGTCTTAGATTATGGTTCTCTCTATATCATAGACAGTCTAGAGACACGTCGTATTGATGATGGCCACTCCCGATTTGGAGGGAATATTCAAAACTCCATGAGTAAAACAATTTTTACAGTGCTCATTTTACAATTATACATTTTATCTCACTTAAATTATTATAGCCGTACGTATTTCCTAACAAATTATGTTAAAAAACTGTAGGGTTACACTACATTCTACAGTAAAAAACACTTTTACATGACCAAAACGTCTTCGGTTATCTTCGGCTATGTTCGGATCCGTAAGCCTTGACGTCAGAATAATCCGACCGATCCTGCGTCAAATCGCTATTTCCGGCAGTCACGTGGTGTGCGCGGACCAATCAGAACGCTTTCCTATACTCTATATAGGCCGACATTTTCTGACAAGCGTAGAAAAAGTTTTCATCAACAGCCGCCATTTTGCGCTGGAGAGACTGAGAAGAATTTCGGAATTTGTCGTGTAAATTTTCTGTTTTTTCTTACATCATTTTATCATAAACTTTATCATTCCGTGTATTTTAAAGTGTTAAGTGAAATCGTGTTGTTCGATAGCGTAAATAAGTTCCATAAAGTAGCTAAAATCTGGTGATATTGTTTTCATTTATTGTGCTAGTTCCGACGGAAGATGGTGAGAGGGTCTGTGTAGCTCTTCGATTCGGAGCTTTGTAATGGCGAATACTTGAGTGAGAAATTATAATATGTGCCTTCAATGGTGCGAAGGACATCGAACGATCGCGATGTGGGTGAATTACATTATGATGAATGACAAATCGCTCTAAAATGTTATTTCTTGAAGATATAAGACTTATAAGTGTTTTTTAAATCGGCGGGCCGAAATATTCACGACGGCTTACGTTTAGTAAACAGAGCCATGGCCGATGAGCCGCCTAACAAGCGGCCTAAGATGATCCGGGACCCTTTTCAGGGTCCCTCGGACTCCGCGGGTGAGTATTTTATTGTTTTAAACTGAGTTTGCAAAGTGTCGGAACAGTGTTCTGTCATATTATCTTTCTTTGATTTTTGACATTTTGCCTTCGTTCTTGTTAGCGCCTCGCAAGTTTTGCGTCGTATTATTGTGTCTTAGCACATAAAATCAGAAAATAGTCGCTGTGGGCAGTATTTTATGATATCTTTACTTAAAATAATTAAGTATTTCTGTTCTTTCATTTATTATTTTTAAGAAAATGCAAGTTTTGATACATTGTTTTAGGGTGTAAAATTTGTAATGTAAATCATTTATATACATTATTTTAGATAATTAACCATATTTTGTCACAAATTCGATATTTTTAGGTTATTTTGATAGAAATGTTAGGTTTGTCTTCACTTTGGAATTACAACTATATGAAAATTAGATCGTAACTTGTAAAATAAAATAACTGTAAATATTTTAATATTTATTTATTAATAAAAAATGGGTTTTAGACTATTTTGTTACTTTAGTTATTGTTATAAAATGTTTTAAATGTTCTATGACAAGTCTTGGTTGTGACCCACATTTCAATTTGGCTGCACAAGACCATGTTTCCCTGAAAAATGAATAAACATACTCATTATATTATACAATTTTTTAGATTCATATGTAATGTTTTGACTTCTTTTATTGATAAGAGCATAACCTCTTTGATTGCATGCTGGCAAAATAAAATGCAAGTCTTATTGAAATCAAATAGAAAGAATTAAAAAGTTTGATTTACATTACAAATTGTTTAAGCATTTGTCTATAATTTAACTTTAGTAATAAATTTTCATATTTTTTGTTTTATTTTAGTAACTCAAAAAGTTTCAATAAAATGTTCATTCAAATACAAATGAATATTGATTGTATTAAAACTCAGAAAAAACATAATCTGCTAAACATCTGCTAGCATCTAGGTGTGTCTATAGTACTGGATATTGTTGGATAAATAAAGAACATAAATTTTTGTGTTATTAATACTATATGTTGCTCAAAATGTGTTGTCATTGTGTTACAAAAGTATAATTAGGCATTATATACCGTCTCAAAATATAAATCCATGTTAGATTCACCTTTGCATAAATGTCTTACTCTCTCAAAGCTTAATTATTTTATTTGTATATTTAAAAGCTAACTGTATATAGGTATCATTTTAAGCTCAAATTTAAAGTTTCATAAGCATTCAAACTTTCTGCCTCTGAACATTAAAGATTGTTTCATTTCAATAGTCATTTTAACATTTCACTACAAAATAATCACTGTGATCTCATTTTTGATCTATTCTAATTTTATCTGTATTAACAAAGTGTAATAAATTGTCACTCTGATGAGTATTTTATGTAAAATCTAATAAATGAAAGACTTATAAGCAATTAAAGGTTTTAGTTGTAATGAAATTGTTAGTTTTATTCTGCTATAAAACTCCAAATATAGGTTTGATTCTCCTTTAGCATATCTGAAGCATGTAAATTAATTTTAAAAAGAAAATCATACTTTGTAAATTGAGTGCATACTACATGCAATGTTTTTAGGCTATTTACACAGAGAAACAAATATCTTCACATTTTTAGTCAATATTTAACATTTTTTTTATTTCGATTTTGAGTTCACCTCTAAAGATTTTAAAGCAATTTTTACAAATAATAAAATACATGCAGTATTTTTAAATTTTGTCAATATATAAAATATTACGAATCATTATACAACTCCTTGTTTTACTTTTTATAGCAATTCATTTATTTACCATGAACTAAATCATGCCCATTATTTTTTGTTTCAGTAGATGGGTTCTCTAACCTTGACATGTTCGACCTTGAAAAGGACCTCCCTGATGAGTTAATGGGAGGTTCTTGGGGCGAGCAACCAGGAGTCACAGGCCCAAAGCCCCCTGCGCAGGGCCCTGGGCCCGGGGGGCAAATGGTCTCACAGCAGCAGCTTAATGGGGATGACCCAACAGGTGCAATTCAAAGGCAAATTAACAATCACCTTATACAACAAGTGAGTATCTGAGACTGATGGAATCCTAATTAATTTTAATTTTTTTTTTTATGATTAATTTAGTCTACAAACATGTGTAATTTTGGTAAGCTTGGCTTAAATTGATGTAATCCATTAAAATATTGTTTAGTATATTATTATATATATCATTTAAAAAAGCTAAGCTATGCTTTTACATCTCCCTTAGGTAGATTAATTATCAATTTGCTATCTGTGGAATATAACTATCACCTTGTTAGCAGCCATATCCTATGTTCCATCTTGAGCTTTCATGAGAAATGTATTAATGACTAACTGGTAGCAGAACTAAGTGAATGAAATTTACAGTGGTTTTCGTTTATTGGTCTTTTCACAGGGCAACAAAGGTGGCTTAGGCCACAACCCTTTAGGGTTGAATAACTTAGGTAGTAAGAGTCCAAACTTACAATCACCTCCAAATGTGTCCGTATCAAAGGACCTCATGGGTAATATGCACCCACAACTAATGCCAAATACGAGTCATCCAAATCAACTACACTCCACAATGCCTATGAGTTCTATTCAGGGAGGCATGAATGTAGCAAATGTTGGTGGAAACATGATAGTGACGAATAGCAACATGAGTGGTGCGGGAATGCTGGGCAGTGGGATCATCAACAAGCAGCTGCCCACACTGATGGGCGCCAACCATCACCCACAGCAACAGCACCATCCACATGCCCAGGTGAGTTTATTTACTATTTTTTATTCTTCGGTAAATTATTAAGTGGGTAAAATGCTAAATTAAATGAGAAATATAATTAAAAAAAAAATTAGTTAAATTTATAATATATGTTAAAAAAAAAAGTTAAAAAGTAACATGCTTGGGGATATATTAAACTTTTCCCTTTTCTTTAAATATTACCAATTTAATAATCAAAAACACTTTATACGGTGTATAAATAATCTTTGTATCCTTGACCAATAGACTGAATTAATGTATATTGCTTTGTAACATAGTAGTCCATAAATAAATAGACCAACAAATATGTTTAAACAAGACATTGATAAATTGTAAGCAGTTTAATGTATTGGTTCATGTAATTGCCTCACAATATGGCTTTTTTTTCTTATTAAGTTCTAATAATTTAAGTATATACTTTATCATGGCAAGTAATTACCCAATGAAATTCAGTATTTTGATTTTAAAATTTTATTAAAAATTGTTAGTTGAAAGTGTTAATTTAATTTAAGAAAATTTTGGATCTATTAAATCAAAATATTATTTATTGTTTCATGATTAAGTTAGGAAACACCAGAGAAATAGTAACAAATTAAAATTTAAATCTGAATTGGCTTGTTATTTAGGGATCACTAATATTTGGAATAAAGCATTTCATACAGAATAAATGTAGTTAAACTGCTGGTACATTAAAAATAATTGAATTTAATTATAATATAATATTATTGCATATTAATGATTCATGGGTAATGTCGTAGGCTATGCAAAACGGTCCGCTGAGCGGGCGAGTGGGCGTAGGCATGGGCCCGGGCAACATGCGCACGGCCCTGCAGCACCACCCGCGCATGCCGGCGCCGGGCGGCGGCGGGCACCCGCTGGCGCCCTACCACCCGCCCTACGCGCAGTCGGCGCAGGGCCCCGGCGTGCCGCCCGTGCAGCGCGCCGTCAACGCGGGCGCCGTGGGCGTGCGCTTCGGGCCGCCGGCGGACGCGGGCGGCGGCGGCGCGGCGCAGGCCGTCCCGCCCGCGCCCTCGCCGCAGACGCCGGGCGCGCCGGCCGGCGGCCAGTCGCAGCCGCAGGCCGCCACGCAGGCACCCTCCTCGCAGCCGCCCAGCGCCTCGCAGCCACCCACCTCCGGCTCAATCGCCGACCCAGAGAAGCGAAAACTCATCCAGCAGCAGCTTGTGCTGTTGCTACACGCACACAAGTGCCAGAGGCGGGAGTCACAGTCCAACGGCGAGACGTGGCAGTGCACGCTACCGCACTGCAAGACCATGAAGGGAGTTCTCAACCATATGATGTCATGTCAGGTACAATACTGTTCAGTCGAAATCTAAATTAGTTTTCAGTGATTCCTTAAAACCATCTAATGGATTTATTTTGTTTTAGGCGGGCAAAAACTGTGCGGTACCTCACTGCTCGTCGTCAAGACAAATCATAAATCATTGGAAACATTGTAATAAAAATGACTGTCCGGTTTGTTTGCCGCTAAAACAAGCTGATAGGACTAGAAATATGAATGGTGAGTAAAGAAACTTACAATTGTTTTATCATTGTAGCTGAGTATTTTTTTGCAAAACTTACCTCTCTGTAAGCCTCGACTTGGAACTAAATTTAACGTAAAAATTTGTAGCAGCGGCAGTGACGCATACGACAACGGGAGTGAATAGTGGTAACGTCGGAAACGTCGGCGGTGTGGGCCCCGTCGGCGGAGTCGGAGGAGTTGTCGGCGTGAGTGGCGTGGGGGGAGTGGGCGGCGCGGGCAACTCCATGGGCGGCGTGAACCAGCTGGGCGGCGTGAGCACGCAGTCCGTGGCGCCGGCGCCCGCGCCCGCCGCGCCCGCGCCCAGCACGCAGGGCGCCGACATGAAGCGCGCCTACGAGGCGCTGGGCATCGCCTGCCCCACGTCGGTGTCGGGCATGGTGGGCGGCTTCGCGCGCGCGCCGCTGTCGCGCATGCCCGTGCCGCGCCCGCCCAGCCTCTCCGACGTCGTGCCCCAGCAGCAGCAGGCCATGCAATCGCTCTTTGCGCAGCAGCCCTCGGACCTGCAGCAACAGCAGCAACAACAACAGCAGCAGTTGGTGAGTGACGGTCCCTATCTAGTGTGGACATTTCATTAAATTTCGGTTTATGGCATCCATATTAATAATTATTTACTCTTCGCGTGTAGATGGGCGCAGGTACACTTCAACTACCGGGCGGAGCCGTAACCGCCAACCCAGTTTCTGGCACCAAAGAATGGCACCATTCAATTACGGCAGATCTCAGGAACCACCTCGTTCACAAATTGTAAGTAGTTAATTTTATTTAGGTAACTGATTTTCAAAATTTATTTTTCCATTTTTATGAGAATGTATGTTTTTATAGGGTGCAAGCAATATTTCCTACACCGGATCCAACGGCGATGTTAGATAAGCGAATGCATAACTTAGTGGCATACGCGAGAAAAGTCGAAGGAGACATGTATGAAATGGCTAGTACACGATCGGAGTATTACCATTTGCTAGCTGAAAAGATATACAAAATACAGAAGGAACTCGAAGAAAAGAGACAAAAACGAAAGGAGCAGCAACAATTGCAAGCACAACAGCAACAGGCTGCTCAGCAACAGCAACAACAACAGCAACAGCAGCAACAACAACAACAAGTAGTGCAATTACAGCAGCAGCAACAACAACAACCTGTAAGCGTAATGTCTGGTGGCGGAGTACTGGGTGGAGTCGGCGGCCCGAGGCCAGGAGTGGGAGGGTCGCTCACCAGGCCAACGCTACCCGCTATGGGCTCGCAGCCGGCGCTACCTGCAATGCGTATTCCTTCGCCCGGCATCGCGCTATCGATGCCTGCTAACCGAATGGCTTTCCCCTCCAACCTCGTGGGCCCGCCGGGACCGAGTCCTAACCAAATGCCGCAGACGCCGAACGGCGGCAGCGTGGGGAATCCGGGCATGTCGCCTTTCGGGCAGCCGATGACGTCGCCCGCGCCGCAGTACCCGTCGATGCAGTCGAACGGGCCGGCGCCGCTGGCCTCGCCCGGCCACCCCGACGCCAAGGTGCGGCTGCTGGGCAGCGCCGTGCAGAGCCCCTTCGTGAACCACGCGGGCTTCGGGCGCGGGGACGCGGCGGCGTCGCCGGCGGGGCAGGCGCCGCCCAGCGTGGCGCCCGCCACGCCCGCCACGCCGCTGGCGCTGCCCTCGCCCGCGCCGCGCGCGCCGCCCGCGCCCGCCGCGCCGCCGCATCTGGCCGCGCTGCCCGCCTGCGTCGCGCCCGACGACAGGTACGCTCAATAGCTTTTTTTATGGAAATTACAATTCTACCAATTCATTTATAGCCTTTATTATAAACAATTGAAACTCATTCTTTCGTATCTGGCCAATAACATTCCATTTTTTTATAGTCCGGCGCCAGACGAGTCGCGTGTCAAGCATGACTCGGAAGACAGTCGTATCAAGGACGAACCCGACGAAGACTGCGGCGGCAAGGGCATGCGCGACGAGACACCCTCGGACAAGGACGGTAATGACCGGCCAGATTTCAGCATCAAGACCGAAATCAAACAGGAGATCAAATCAGAAGTGAAGGAAGAACCTGGCGAGACGAGCGTGGGAAGCGATTCGGGGCTAGGCGACCGCGGGCGGCGCACGTTCGTGTTCAAGCCGGAGGAGCTGCGCGTGGCGCTGATGCCGACGCTGGAGAAGCTGTTCCGCCAGGACCCGGAGTCGCTGCCCTTCCGCCAGCCCGTGGACGCGCAGGCGCTCGGCATCCCCGACTACTTCGACATCGTCACCAAACCCATTGACCTCTCCACTATCAAACTTAAGCTCGACCGCGGCGAGTACCGGGACCCCTGGGAGTACGTCGACGATGTTTGGCTGATGTTCGAGAATGCTTGGCTTTACAACCGCAAGAACTCAAGAGTCTATAGATATTGTACTAAGGTTAGTTATACATATTCCCTTACTCTTATTCATTCGAGTCACGCGGATCGTCATCCCATTGCCTTACTGGAGTAACAATACGTTTACGACTGCGATACCAGTCTTTCGTACATTTATACTGTAACAGATTATGATCAACATTTTAGATAGCCATTGCTATTTTCTTTAATAATAGAGTGGCTAGATAATTACAATACTATTGCATTATTTTGCGCTCTGTGACGTCATTGGTGAGCCAATATTAATGATGTTGAAGCCTTATTAAGTCGAATACAGCATAATTTTACTGCAAAGCCACAAACCTCGAAAATAAGGAAAAAAATCTTTGTAAAATGTCATTTCATGAGAAAATACTTAGAGTAGTTAGCCTCAAAATACAATTTACTGAAGCACACAATAATATTTGTAGCTGTCGGAAGTATTCGAGCAAGAGATTGACCCTGTGATGCAGAGCCTTGGCTACTGTTGCGGTAGAAAGTACACCTTCAACCCTCAAGTGCTGTGCTGCTATGGCAAGCAGCTGTGCACCATACCGCGGGACGCCAAGTACTTCAGTTACCAGAACAGGTATGAACCACACAAATACTTTATTTAAATAATTGACTAAATATGACTGTATTTACGGGATTATATGAAATACTGCCCAAATTCTAACTTTCCTTAACTCATGTAATTAATTTATTTGAATTCTAACCATTAATATTCTTTTATCCTTCTTTTATCCTTTCGTTGTGTTTTCCCAAATGTATCCCGTCAATATAGTCATAAATTGTATTACAAAATCTAGAAGAAATAACTGTCATTCAAATTTTCACTTAGTAATTATTTGTGTTACTTGAAGGCATTATACAACATATAAAATTGTTAAACATAAGTATAGCCAATGTAACTCACCTGAAGTTAAGTCATGAAGTGAGAAGCATAGTCCAATTGTGCTTAATTAAACATTGTAGAAAACTTAACATTGATCTTATATTGGCTTTACTGTACTAAATCATATCATTCCAGCTTTCTCCATTCTCTGACTAACGCTTTTGTAAGCTTTACATGTTCATTTGGTGTACCATGTTACATGTATGTCACTAAAATATGCCATTTTTGTGTTGAACATCTTACTAATCCATGTGTTCTGTTCGGACTATTTGTACTCACTTGTGGGTTGCTTTCTTTTAAAAGTAATTTATCACCAAAATGTTTGAAAGTGGACACTGTAAGATGGTTGTGCGCCGGCGACACACTATCTTGTGCAATACATTAATATCACATACATCACAATACACATATTATTATCCCACTTTACTCAATTCAGATCTGTTTTATACTAGAAATATATAACTATTAGTATAACATGTGCTGCAAAAATTTAACATAAAAATGCCCATCGATTGATTTTTAACCAAATTAAATTATGCATATTGTCTTGCTGTAGGAACATTTAATACTGAATGTTATAGATTAAATCCTGGATAGAATATTAGTAGTCTTTGACTAAGGTCTGGTTGCTTCTACACAAAACTAATTTTAGTTTTTACTGTCAGAAATCATGCTGATCATAAAAGTGGTTTTAAAGACATTCCATTGTAAAATATAAAACTAAAATAGCCGATTCTTCTAAGGTTCATGGCAAAAGTAGCTTTTTACAATTTGCAGCATAGGTATATATATATTTTTTAATATAAGCAAAAAGTATAAAGATGCCATATTGCTGAACAACCCATCACTAAAGTCAATGTTTGATGCATAATATTGCACAATATACTATTCAATATTATTTTGAGTGAAGTGACCCTTGGTTCAGTTAGGGCACTTATAAGAACGATCGTATCTAGTTGATTTTGTAACTCGAGCGTTGCTGGCTATCCGTCGCGGAACAGCAATATGAGATCGGTATTCATCGGTAAATGAACACCTATTAAGTTGATATGTAGGGTGATGACGCTAAATACGCCGTAATATACATATTTGTTAAAATTACGCTTAGCTGTTCATGTTACATGCATCAAGCAGATAATTACCGCACGGTGATGGCTAGTACTTAGGTCCATTGATATTTATATTTTCTTAGAAGATGTGATGCAGAATGACTGGTAAGAGCTTAGTCAAAAATAAATAAAGTAATTCTATCTCAAAAAGTGATTGGATAAATACAGTCATTATTCTCTACGAACTCGTAATATGAACAAAATAATTAACATTATTAAACATTGTTGCTCAATTAAAATAATTATAATCAACACAGACGGTTTATTGGTATGTATTGACCTTATAAAAATCAACTGCTGCATACACGGCTACAAATTTATTTGACATTGTTCAATATTTTATTTCCTACATTGAATTGCCTTGTTTTGTTTTTTTAACTCTATCGTAATTATGGAATGGCGAAGCTAACTAATACGAATATTGAAATATAACGCTTACTGTATGATAGTTTGAAAGCCAACAGCGTACCAAAATAAATATTTAAATGCCGCGCAACTAATTATTCTTTAAGTGTTTTAAGAATGCTAAAAGTTACGGTCCTGGACATATGCGAGCAGTATTAAGACATTTCTGATGTTCTTTAGGTAAACATAGAAACAATGCCATACTAACGAATATCTTTTCTTGTCATAAAATTAGCACTTTAATATAATTCAGTTTGAGCTTTATAACAACCTGGGTAAATTGACTTAAAAACCAAAATGAACAACCAGTTTCATGTTCATGTTTTTGCTTTTCATAATAAGTTTAATAGTGAAATCGACTTTCGATATTTTTATGGTTAAGAAACCATACACAATAATGTGATGGTATGTAATGGGAACAAAACCCATTAAAATTAAAAGCTTTGACGGAGAGGCCATAAAACGTATTGAGCTGTTTTATTATTGGGTATGACCTTTCTTCGAAAATTTACATTCTGATTACTATATCATGTTAAAATCGCAGTTACACACAAAATTCTTATTACATTTCTATAATTTCATATTGCTTAAAGTTATTGCTTCATTATTACAACATACAAGGACAGCCATAGCAAAACCCATTTCATATATTAGATTTTTAGACATTTAAGGTCTAAAGCTCTCACTACTAGTTATCAAATGTATGTAATGACTAAAATTCAAACTTCTTTCATTACTTACTAAAGCCTCATACAAATTCTATGCAATACAGCTTGAATGTACTGACAGTAAACAAACAATTTACCATAATAAAATTAAAAAGCTATTGGATTTGGAAAACAAAATGGTTCGAAGCATATGAAAAATATTTAAGTGTAAAATTTTCGATGGTTTGTTTATTTACTGTAAAGTATACTTGCTAATTTATTGTAATATAACGTCACATTCGTTCTGTTCTATCTAACTTTTGATTCTGTAACATTCACTCTGCTTCGAATTGGATTGTATCATATTCCCCTTATTCATAAAGCAGTCACCACTAGTGTATCAAAAATGCCTTAAAATGTATTATTTCCGAAAGTGTGTATGTAATTAAATTGAAGTTTTAATGAATATGGGGTTAATTGTTATAAACGCTGATTTCTTTTTTTTTGCAAAATAATTATGTACCTGCAAATAAAAAATAAGTCATTGTTTCTCATCAAAATTTGCTAATACACATCTCAATGCAATTTTGTAGAGAGTAATAATTTTATTGATTGTATGATCGGTTATAAATTCAATAGCAATTAAAAGTTACACAAATTGAAAGATTACAAATGTTTTAGTAATGTGAACTGTACTTGAGATGCGTATATTTTGGGCAGTATGTTAACCTATTCATGTGTTCCGCCCACTGTCTGACTATTAACCCCTTTTATGTTCTCATTGCTTACTAAATTTTTTTCGCCCTGTCCACGCACGTCCTTGCCTGCACACAATGTTCCTGTACACGCTCGCTTCACATCACCTCCGCTACACGGACGTTATGAATAAAGTCTAAAAGCGTATGGGGTTGTCTCCGATAGATACACCTTCTGCCAGAAATGCTTCAACGACATCCAGGGCGACACCGTCACGCTCGGCGACGACCCGCTGCAGCCGCAAACGTGAGTATTACAATACCTGTCTTGCAATAATAGTGCATTTATATTAGCACAATAAAAACAAAATCTAATTTACATTAAATATTTCAGAGCAATCAAGAAGGATCAGTTCAAGGAAATGAAGAACGATCATCTAGAACAAGAACCATTTGTTGTATGTATGGATTGTGGGAGGAAGCAGCACCAGATTTGTGTGCTACATCACGACTCTATATGGCCCCTCGGCTTCTGCTGTGATAATTGTTTGAAGAAGAAAGGGGCTAAGCGGAAAGAGAATAAATTCTCAGCTAAGAAACTTCCTCCTTCCAAACTTGGCATTTATATTGAAACACGAGTCAACAACTTCCTCAAGAAGAAAGAGGCCGGTGCAGGCGAAGTTCATATCAGGGTTGTTGCGTCGTCTGACAAGGTAAGACCTAGTTGGTATAATATACTATTGCACAAAATCTCCACCTTAGGGTACTTAGGCTTTATTGAAGGGGAATTTAAAACTTTTGTTTTATTTCAGATGGTGGAAGTAAAACCCGGAATGCGATCGAGGTTCGTAGAATCTGGAGAGCTGTGCGCCGAGTTCCCGTATCGGGCCAAAGCGTTGTTTGCATTTGAAGAGATCGATGGTACCGATATCTGTTTCTTCGGCATGCACGTGCAGGTAACATTGTATTACTATGTATTATGTAAATGCTGTTTAGACTTCTATTTCTGAAACGAATCTAATTTGACCTGAGATTCATATCGGCCAGTTATACGTATCTTGTTTTTCCGGACTACGGTACCTAGTGATTCATATTGTGTTGTTGCTTCCTGATTTTTAGCAGCTATTAATTGTAAAATTGTATACTAAACAATCGCAACTCTCTTGCAGGAATACGGCAGTGAAAGTCCGTCACCTAACACGAGGCGTGTATACATAGCATATCTAGACTCTGTACATTTCTTCCAACCTCGGCAATACCGGACTGCCGTCTACCACGAGATTTTATTAGGATATTTAGACTATGCAAAACAACTGGGCTACACAATGGCCCACATCTGGGCGTGTCCACCGTCAGAAGGTGACGACTACATATTCCACTGCCATCCACCCGAACAAAAAATACCTAAACCCAAAAGGTTACAAGAGTGGTATAAGAAAATGTTAGATAAAGGAATCATAGAGAGGATAATACTAGATTATAAAGACATACTTAAGCAAGCTATGGAGGACAATATCTCGTCAGCGGCGGAGCTGCCTTACTTCGAAGGTGACTTCTGGCCCAACGTCTTGGAGGAGTCGATCAAGGAGTTGGACCAGGAGGAGGAAGAGAAGAGGAAGCAAGCCGAAGCCGCCGAGGCAGTGGTCAGTATCTATTACACGACAGACTCGTAGTGCATGGTAGTTCGAGCATGTTCTAACACCTGTCCTATGCAGCACTGTAAGAGAGCTATCTCCATACTTTGTTCCCTTGCACGATCCTACTAACCTATGGTAAGACCTACACTAACTGCACTTGTTTTAAAATATATAACAAAAAACCGCTATGTATGATATTATTGCTTGGGTGTGGCATGAGACAACATTTCTAACATGTTTTTTAGATATTCCAGTCCTCTGAGGAGAATGAGCAAGGTCCTGATGGCAAGAAAAAAGGCCAGAAAAAGGCGAAGAAGTCGAACAAGTCGAAAGCTGCGCAGCGGAAGAATAGCAAGAAGCAAAGCGACCAGCAGCAAGGCAGTGATCTCAGTGCAAAGATATTTGCCACCATGGAGAAACACAAGGAAGTGTTCTTCGTTATCAGGCTACATTCCGCACAATCTGCTGCCAGCTTAGCAGTAAGTATAGCTCATTTCATTACGCATGTATTAACATATCTCATAATGCTATTTCTGTCTTGAGATGTCGCGTTTGATAGCGAGCGACAATACAAGAAACTTTGACTGTAACAAAGTAAAATAAATTTCAGGAAATATGTTCTTAATCACTTTGTAACAAAAAAGCTAAAACAGAAAATATCTATCAGTATGTAATGTTTGGTAAATTAAATACTAATTGAAATTTTGTTGCAGCCTATTGGCGATCCGGACCCCTTACTTAACTGTGATTTGATGGACGGACGCGATGCGTTCTTAACGATGGCTCGCGACAGACATTATGAGTTCTCATCAACGCGGCGAGCGAGGTTCTCGACTCTGTGCATGTTGTACGAGTTACACAACCAGGGCACGGACAAGTTCGTGTACACGTGCAACAGCTGCAAGTCGCACGTGGAGACCCGCTACCACTGCACCGTGTGCGACGACTTCGACCTGTGCGTGCCCTGCCACGAGAAGGAGGGCCATCCGCACAAGATGGAGAAGCTCGGCCTCGACATCGACGTGGGCTCGTCCCCGGGCGACATGAAGCAGGCCAACCCGCAGGAGGCGCGCAAGCTGTCCATCCAGCGCTGCATCCAGTCGCTGGTGCACGCCTGCCAGTGTCGCGACGCCAACTGCCGCCTGCCGTCCTGCCAGAAGATGAAGCGCGTCGTCACGCACACCAAGATCTGCCGCCGCAAGACCAAGGGCGACTGCCCCATCTGCAAGCAGCTCATCGCGCTGTGCTGCTACCACGCCAAGCACTGCCAGGAGACCAAGTGCTCCGTGCCCTTCTGCAGCAGCATCAAGCAGAAGCTGAAGCAGCAGCAGGTGCAGCAACGCGTGCAGCAGGCCAAATTGCTGCGCCGGCGTATGGCAGCCATGAACACGCGCGGCGCGGCGCCTCCCTCGCCGCCGCCTACTGCTGCCTTGGCTTCGCCGCCACCTTCCAAGCCCGCTACGCACGCGCTGCCACACAATGTGCAGAAGGCGCTGCAGCAGGTATGCTATAATCGTCACTACTTGTATTATTACATTATTCATTTTTCCTTTAATCTTGATTAACTGCCTATTAAATGTATTTTCCTTTTTATAGGGATTTATATTTTTATATGACTCACACAGGCGCCATTTTATAAGCAAATATGTATTATCAGGTACAAGAGGAAGCGGCCAGGCAACAAGCCCCTTCGTACGGCAAGCAAGCTGCCATGGGTCCGCCCGGAGGTGGCGTAGGCGGGGTCGGCGGCGTGCAGGTGGGAGGCGTGGGCACGGTGGGCGGCGTGGGCGGGGCGGGCGCGGGCGCGCGCGCGGACTGGGCGGCGCGCTACCGGGCCCCGCCCCCGCTGCACCACCACGCGCACGCGCACGCGCCGCTGCACGTGCGCCTGCCGCAGCACCACGCGCCGCCGCACCACCCGCACCCGCAGCACCCGCAGCAGCTGCAGCAGGTACGCCACGGGCACTACCCGCACACCGAACTCTGTGAGCGCGCGCCGCGATGCCCACACTAACGGGTTTCGTCTTATTTATAGCCAAGAGCACCTGCGCCGCAGCAGCAGCAAACACCTCCTCAAGTCCATCAAAAAGCGTTGCAGCAGTTGATGGCGACGTTACGGTCGCCCACCAGCCACAACCAGCAGCAAGAAATCTTGCAAATACTCAAGTCTAATCCACCGCTTATGGCCGCCTTTATCAAACAAAGACAGGTTCGTTACTAAACAATTATACAGTCATAAATTCACTGTCAAGTGCTGAAGTCTACTGCTTTTTTTATTCTTGTCAATATGTATTAATCAATGCCATACTTCTAGAATGCCCAAAACCAGCAACAAGCAGCCGGCGGCGTGGGCGGTGTGGGCCCGGTCGGCGGAGTCGGCTCGGTGAGTGGAGTGAGCGCCGTATGTGGCGTTGGCGGCGTGGGCGGAGTGGGCCTACAGCAGCAACAGCCGCAGCTCACGCACATGATGCAGCCGCAGCAACAGCAAAGGTTGCAGCAGATGCATCAGATGCTACCCCAACAGACACAAGTAAGCCACGTGACTTACTACTATACTATTATAAATTATTAACGATTTACCATTACGTTCGAGTGGATATTATAACCGTATTATTTTTTAGGTGGGTGGCGTGTCTGGAGTGGGAGGCGTGTCGGGCGTGGGCCTGGGCGGCGCGGGCGGCGGCGCGGGCTGGTTCAAGGGCGGCGTGGGCGCGGTGGGCGGCGTGGGCCCGGGCGGCAACATGATGGGCATGCGCGGCACGTACAGCGCGGGCCCCGGCGCGCGGATAGGCGGCGTGCCCGCGCGCTACGCGTTCAGCAGCGGCGCGGGCGTGGGCGTGGCGCGCTCGCCGCCGGCCACGCCCTCGCCGCGCCCGCCCACGCCGTCCGAGCTGCTGCTGCTGCGGCAGTCGCCCGCGCCGCCCGCGCCGCACGCGCCGCCGGACGACCAGCTGCCGCCCATGACGCCGCAGGACCAGCTCACCAAGTTCGTGGAGCAGTTGTAGTGTACATAGCCGACGCGCGCGCGGCCCTGTGTACATATAGCCTAGGCCGGCCGCCGCGCGCTGCGAACCCTCGCGAGTGCCCTCCCCGCCCTATTTATTGATCGAGTTGTTGTCGTTAGCGACGCGAGGGACGTAAATTAAGTATTACGATGACCGAAACGAGCGCTCAATGTACAAAATGTAAATATGAGAGGAGTACGTCCTGTCCGCTTCTGCGTAATGTAAGTTGTTTGTAGTGTAGGTACATTATGATACTTATTCTGTTTATTGTAATTAAATCATTTTATAATATAATTATGTGATCATTATAAAACTGTTGTTTCCATTTACCTTTACCCTGCTAAACTCTGTTACTGTTTAATTTGGATTCTATTACAAAAACCAAGATTATGGACTATCAATTAGTGATTTATTCAAGTTTTGATAGTCGTTTGCAACCAATATTTTTGGCCAACTTATTGGTCATGTTGTCTCCTAAAATTAAGAGACATTTAGGAACGGCACTGAATAAAGTGTCCTTCTCCAATATGCTGAACAAGTCAGATTATTTCTTTACATATAGAAAAAAAATAAAAAAAATGTGTTAGGTGTATCTAGCCAAGTCAGAAGAAGACATGGCTAGGTATGAATAGAGGCAAATATAAAGAGATCAAGGAGAATATATTCCGTCATGTTAGCGCGCTCTACACTAGCGCGCGATTCTTGCTGTGAGTTCACGCCGTGATTCGCGCCGTTCCCCGCAACGAACGGGAACGGTGCGAAGCGTGCACGCGAATCCATCTACACACGCGTTTCGCCGCAGCTATCTACCCTAAACTATATAACAAGAACAAAAGTTCGAAAACAATTTTATGTCTATGGAAATATTCAACAGATATACCTTGAATCCTAAGTACCCAAGATTCTGCCTTTTAGCTGAAATATGGACACTTAATACTTTTAGCCGACTTCAAATAACTACGTCTGCGCCAAATTTTATGAAATTTTTATGGGACCGATAAGGGAAGTTCTGAGGTAACAAAAAAGAAACCAACGAATAGAGAGCCTCCTCCTTTTCAAGTCTATTAAAAAAATAAGCATGCGCATTATATGCAAGTAATAAGTCTGCTCTCGAGGGACCTAATTTGGTATACAAGTATTCTATGTTCAACTCTCTACAGCTTTCGAGCCGGAAATGAAGAGCGCACTAAAACAAGACCTGAAAATGTATCTCATTTAGCTTTCTCGGTTTGTTATTGATATTGTTCGATCTTCGTTTTTTTTATTACGTTGTATACATAGGTCCTTGCTTGCTTATTATTGTCATTCTGTACGAAACTTAGATGGACCTGTTTAATGACTTGTAAAAGAACGACGATTTTGGTTTGTCTCTAAGCTGTTGGTAACTCACCGTCCTCCTTTGGAGTCAATGTGAAAACGAGTCTGCAGTTTACATGTCCAACATTATTAATTATTATTGATAATAATAGGTATCCTTATACTACCACAATTGCTTTAAGATACTGATTGTATTGGACAGTAAATAACTTCACTGCTGATAAGCGCAACAGGTTAACGACTTTAGCGTTTGGCGACAATGATGGTTAGGTCCAATGTTAGACTTAGACGTTCGACAGTCTGGTGTTACTCGATTGTACGCATAGCCGCAGTACACGTGTACGCTATGCTAGTACGCCTTATTGAAAAAAGAACAAGGAACAGAAATTATTTATTATAACGATACGTAGATTATACCTCGTAGCATAGTATATTTACTGCATCGTGTAAAAAAGCTTGGCGCGAAACATATAGTTGAGCCGCGTCCTCTTTCGCGGGTACCGCAGACTAAAAATATTTGTCTCATGCCGCGAGACGGCAAACTGCCTGTATGCACAACCATGAAGTGGATAATCAAGGAATCCAAGAAATGCTCTTTTAGGTCGACTGTAGGAAATGCAAACAGAGCAAGGTTGCGTGATAATCTGATGTATCGTACCCTAGTCAATGTACAAGGTGCATCGACAACTAATGTAGGTACCGATAATATAATGGCTAGAGAAATGTTCCCCAACGCCATTTCCTGATAAGAAATGTGCACCACACGAGGAATCCGGAGGCTACGGAATTGAAACAGCCCTTACAGAATATACTAGCCAACATATGTCCAGCTATATATAACCGCATTCACCAACAATAAGCATCCGAAAACACGCTACTATTACTATATCCTAACAACTACATACTGCATATTGAACATACACACACACTACAATTTTTATTTTTTTTTTTTTTAAAGTACACACACTAAAAGTATTAATAACTTAAGTAACAAGAAAAAATAAAACGAATGAGCTAATACAACAAATCTAATATAATTCAAAAATGTAAATAACAAATAAAATATTAAATATTACAGCAGGTTTCCGCTTATCCAATGTTCAGGCAAGCTGTCACTGCGCTACCCCATTTATGCACATACAAGGTATTAAGTAAAATCTTTTGACTCAGTACACGATCAACAGTGGGCGAAATTGGGGACTGTTTATTGTATTTAGTGTTATTTGAGTGTATGCAATGTAGGGATAATGTAGTAATGCCAAAATCAAGCTAAGCACTTAAAATCAGGACAAGCATTCGTGAATCGAATCTGATTGAACCCGCGACACATCCCATTGTATTTAATCGATTGAAAACCATTTGAATCGAGTTACGCAAATACAAAGGCTCGTAACTGCAATTATGACGGTGTGGTAGCATAAATAAAACATATGAAGTTATGTAAAACGCTTTAATTAAATTCATGTGACAAAGTTAAATTAAACTTTTTTTAGGTTTTTTTAGTTAATAACATCTTGAAGAGCTGTACATCCACATACTTCACATTTACTTTAAAAAGATATAGGGAACTATTCCATCGACACAAAGATTTATATTACTCACAAAATCTATTGTGTTTACAATATCACTTCCTCGTTATAATATAACTCTGACATTTATATATTTTTATATTCTTACAAATTATTAATTTAAAGACGACGGATTGTTCATTTCTTGAAATGACACCCAATCTTAAAATAAGGCCTATAGATGCGGAAGTTACCAAGGTGTTGCTAACACCGTTCAAGGGGCATGTGGAACAGGTGAGCAGTCTTCAGGGAGATCATAAGTATGCCAATGTTGATAGCAACATGCCTCTGTCATCACTTAGGCCTAAAGGCAGTACATAATTTAAACTAAGACTGTTTATAAACCGTGTATTTGTTTTTAGTCCAAACCGATAGCCGCGAAGCGGATGAGCCTAAAACTAAATTGATTCGGATAGATGGCACCACTAATAATAGTTTTCAAGTTATATCGTTATAATTTTGGACTATCCCGCCTGTACATATCTTTATTAAAATTTCAAATTCATTTACAGGTAAATACATTAATTTAATGGGTAGTAAATACGATTTATTTAGTACAAAAATATAGCATTATTTGCAGGTTTATAAGCAGTCCCTCGGGCCCCGGGATCTAATTCAATAGAGGACGAATTTTACATCTGTTAGCTACTAAACGTCAAAAAATGTCGTTGCTTTGACGAATTAGTAAATTCGGGGCCCTGTACACACGTTCTTTATTTTCATACGTCCTAAACCAATGTCGAATTATAATCACAAAAAGCTCTGTTAAGCCTTATAAAAGCTTTCCAGATTTAAGTAGCATATATTTAGGTCAAAAAGTTCGGTTTGCTTTTGGGTAATCCGTTCGATATTATGAAATCATTCAAGATATCAGCTAGGTATCTTTATTTAGATCTATGTTATGCTATGGCATAGTATTTTCACTATTTTATATAACGGTATAATATAATTTAATTTCTGTTGTTTATACGAGAAGATATCAAACGAATTATCCAAAAACTTCGTGAACTTTCTGATCAATAGTATAGCGTTTATGTTTAAAACGAAACTCTGTTAAAAATACTTTGGAACATATTGTTATTTTGCTTTAGTACTGAAAATTGCTGTTACCACAGTAGCGCGTGCCTTTCATAATTTATTTAGTTATAATTGACAAAGTACTTATGCCGTTAATATAGAACTAGAGACATCGAAATGTGAGAACAAAAAAGCTTGTTAATACATTGATTCAGTGTCAGGCAAAGCAAAATAAGCCTTATTTTAAGTGTCCCAAAGTACTTTTTATACAAAGACATAACAATAATTATCATAACCCCCTCCACTAAAATTCATACATCAGATGATCTTAAAAAAACTAAACAAAACGTTAAAAAACAATAAACAAGTACGATTACGACAAAATAATTTACAAGCGATAAAGATATTTAAGGCAAACCATATAATTTGTACTTTCGCAAAATAGTTTGCAAAATGTGTTAACGTAACTGACTAACAGAAGATGTATGCTAACAGCTTATACACAAAATGATTTTGCCTAAAATACCGGCTCGCGCAGCCAGAGGAACCCGAACACAAACACACACACAAATTTACCACAAATTAGTTTTCCTTTAATTAGATCCTTAATTACATATATTATGCACATTTTATATTTTTGTATTTTTTTCTTCGCTTGCAACACATTTACATATAATTTATAAGTACCGAAAGCAGGTGGGGTCCAGTTGTGATCGGAGTCGTCGTTATCATCGTCGGCAGGTATATGACACTAGCAACCACTAACTAAGGCAGCAGGCTAAAATTAATCAGACAAGTTATGACTCTTTCTACTGTTTCAAACTTAATGATTGCTAGATTGTCATATTGTGCATACTTGCACGGTTAAAACAAGTCATATAATAAAAAGTAATTCAAGAAGGATAAAATAGGTAGGTGGACATCATAACATAGTCCACCTCGATTTAACATGAATGTTGTTTAACATCGCGATAACAACAGCTTATCAATACAAACGATAGGACAGCCCAGCGAGGTGCTAACTTACATATCTCGTAAAACTTACTTCGACGTTCGATCGACAATATGTTGTAACAATTAATTTATCAACTTTTAAATAAACTCATCGAAGCCGCTCGCAGCTCGCGGCTATAATATTAATTTAAATACTAATGGCATACCGCGCACGCGCAGGGTTATCAACATCTGTTGGCACAAAATAAAACAATTTGCTGACCAAATAATGTTGGGAATGTGCAATAAATGATTAGATTTCCTTTACATCATTCGTTTAAATAATATGCCATCACTCAGTCTTTCAATTCTTGAAACTGTAAATATATAATAATATATTCAAAAATCTGCAATAAGCAACAGTTATAAGTGAAAATGATACAATAGATTTCATATATACAGTAAAACCACTGACTCACTCTCCAAGGCTTGCTGTGTTGTTTGGACACTAAAGCTATGCGTTTTAATTACTCAACTTATTTATGGACTAAAACCAGCACACACCAGCGACAGTTTATGGTTCCTAAAAGTACGGAATTCCCACAGAAGTTACTTCGAGCATTTGAATTTATACTTTATTGCAATAATACAAGTACAAAATACTTTCTTTGTTATTTTTCGGCCCAGCCGTTCTGTGGTTAGCACTGGCAATAAATTTAGTTACATTTATTTACTCAGTTACATACATTTTGAACAGGATAAAATTTGGTCGGGATCTTTCATATTTCTTATCGAGTCGAAGTCATTACCGCGTTTACACTACACCCCTTCACACGTACCCTGGAACCGAGTTATACAACGACATTTACGAGATATTTCAGAATATCTTACTGTTTCAAACATTTGTCATCGAATAACCGGTATGGAAACTGTGTTAAAAGGGTCAACACTCGCATCAGAGAGCTTTACTCTCGCTCCCTAGCGACCCCGAATGAGATCAATATACCAAATAAGTATTCTCTGCCGATGTCAAGAATTAAAACGCATGGCTTCAACGTCCGTGAGCAGGATTTAAACTGTTTGACAGCCATGAAGAAGTTCAGCTATTGTACAAATGTAGGTACAACAGTTGGGCACGATTTTGAACCTTGTGTAGAGGCAAATAAGTTATTAAATATGGTTGAACTTAAATTCTATACGTTCAGTTTCACCAAGAATTCCTTAAACTTCATTTACCAGTTGAAAGCCCGTTATAAGCTGTATTTCAAGAATCTGATTTTAAGTGGCTAAACTTTACTCATAATTGATTATTGTACCCTGTAACAACGGTGAACGGATAATTTATAAGCTGTGTTACTGAAGGATTTCTAATTCGAAAACCAAAAGCTCATTGGCCATGTCTATTATAGTTAGGTTTACATCAGCACTCACTTCAAAATAGTTTCCTAAACCTGATCAAGTGGTCAAACAGTTTAAAGCCTTGTGTCCATTGTCTTATAGTTCCTTTTTCTCTTCGACGGGCGTCGGCGTCGAGGTGTCAGTCTCCTCCGGTTCCTCATCGGAATAGTTTATAGGCTCCTCGCCTGGCTTCAGCAACCGCCCCACCAGGTCGTACTTCTCTGGAAATGGGAGAAAATGCAATTAATTTTATGCATTATGTTTTGAGGATTATCCTTAGAGAAGTGTTTTGGAGGAGGCCTCTACAAAAAGAAACTCATTCAGGTGCTTAAATGATGAACCTAATGATGGGTAGAAAATAATATATAATTTATAGCATTTAAGAAATACTTAAGACTTTTCTGACAAAATTCCGGAACAGCATCCGGATCGGATTTAGTAACGTACTGCAAGTTTTACCAAGGTTTTACAGTAACAATATGGACAATTATAATATGCCGCACTACAATAGGGCAGTCTCTTTTTCACATCCGCTGTGTAGCAGACCCTCTGATATTTACGTCAAGAGACATCAAACTGGAATGTAATTTATGTCAGAAAGTCAAGTCGCAAGTACTGCATTACCCTCGGCAGATGTGTGTCAATCGATTATATGATTCGTAAGTTTAAAAAGTTTTTAAGTTCCAGTTCCGCTCGAGTCAAGTGGTGGTTAGCAACAAGACTTGGACTCGTTAATTTTATTGCTATAAAAAGTTGAGGACAGCTTTTTATCGATATGTGTTGATGGTCTGATTTCATTTTGACCCAATTTTAAACCGAATTCATATAGGAGGAGTGTCTTAATTCTTGGGTTTTATTATATGCTTGTTACTTAAGATCTTCGGACTGTATAAACCGATTTCGTTGAATTTTTTTTTAAACACGAAATGGCTGCCAATCGGTCCTATTTTCTCAAGTTCGACTCACTAGTTTTTAATTGTAGTGGGTTTTAAGTTTTTGTGTCCTTTAAAAAGTTATGTGTAAACAGTTTTGCAAACATATTAGAAGAAACACTTCATAAGTAGCTACTACTTTATTGCATTACAGACATATTTAATACGGATTTGTAGGTTTCATTGACTCGTAGTTTACTGGTTGATTCATTATATACGTGATTGATTGTTAATGATAACTACTAAAGATTAAGATTGAATAGCAATCGCAAGGTCACAGTTACAAACCAATAGTTATTTTAAGGAAGTGAGAATAAGAAAGACGAAAGTAAACAGTTCTGTGACAAGCGTTAGTTAAAAATAATACTTGTACATAGTTTCATTCTATTTCTAGTATAATCGATATTGATACTTTCAGTTAATGCACGAAGTCAAATCTTTTATTCAGGCTTTACATTATTGAGGATGGGGTTGATGTGTTTTCGTCACGAATGTGCTAGGAAATAGAATGAGGAAATGAAGTCTTGTTATGTTCCTTCGTGGCCGTAATCGAAAAAAAAAAAAAGATTTTTCTTTAAATGACTTTTTTTTATTTATTATGATTTTAATGATGAAATGCGTAATTATCTAATATTTAAGTGCACTAGAAACAGACCTACCTACTAAAATTGCACATAAAAGTTCATAAAAATTGGTCAAGCCGTTTTTGAGAACTATGGAAACTTGTGGCCACGAGTTTTACAAAAAGATAATAGACGGAAATAAAAAGAATGGGGACCAATTTTAAACAAAACTACCTTTACATGTAATAACAGTAAGCAATTACGCATATGTACAAAACGTACGAAATTAATTGAATATTTTTTAAGTGTTCATTTATTACGAGTTGACTGCAGAGGGGTGCGGCATTGCGCTCTCACCGCTTAGACATTATTATTTAGAAATATTTCATAGGGCGACACACTGTATTAGTTTTTATTACCGACGATCTATAAGTAGATGACAGAATAAAATATCCAATATACTTGCATACAAGTTTGAAGGAGAGGGTGAATAACAATTCGTTACAGACTTACGAAATCCCCAATCTTTATACCGACTTTCGTGGTGGAAATAAAACTTCGAAGGACAGTTTTTAGTACCGGTTGTCTTTAATTAGTGAACCACGCCTGTTACTGTCAGTCAACCTTTTTTGGACATAAACCATTATGTACGCACGTTAAGCTTACACACCTATACAAATCGGCGCTAGTAATTTGTTCTGAAACGGTCATCCATTAGCGAATTGTAGACGGAATTTCAGCATCTTTATTTCAACAGTCATAAGGTTAATTTTCGTAATTCATTGTAACTGAGTAACTAAACATTCGCCGTACATTTAAGTTTCCAGTGTCATTAAACAAAGCAGTTCTGTTGTATGTGTAAATCTTTGTTTGGAACGAGTGCGCGTCATTAGCGCGGTTATATGGGGCAGTTTAGACCGCAATAGCGGTACTCTCAGCTGAGGTTTACTCTGCATCCTATAGTTACTGTTAGAGATTAGAAGATGGGTCGCTGACTTCGGCGTAACGTAATTATGGAACTAATTTACATTGTAGAATAGTAAATGGCTATCGCGTTGCATTTTAAGAAAGATCGATGATGACTGGTCTTTTTTTCTGGTCTGTTGGTCTAGTGGTTAGTGACCCTGACTGCTATACCGGAGGTCGTGGGTTCGATTCCCGCCCAGGACAAATGTTGTGTGATGAGCATGATCATTTGTTCTGGTGTCTGGGTGTAATTTATCTATAATATGTATGTATTTAGAAATATTTAAGTAAGTTTATCAGTTGTCTGGTTACCATAACACAAGCTCTGCTTAGCTTGGGATCAGATAACCGTGTGTGAGTTGTCCCAGGATATATTATATTATTATATTATTATATTATTATTATATTATTTTATATACGACTCCCTCACTCAGGAACTTAATCCTCATGTCGCGGGGAGTTTCACATGCACATAGATACCAAGAGTCAAAACAAGCTTTCGTGGATTATAAAAATGCTTGTCCGACGTGATCGAATCCGCGACACGTCGCGCATTATGGGTTTAGCGCGGTGATCTCAACCAGTAGGTTATCCTTGCAATCTGCAGAATGTGAAGTTTTAGAACACATTTTCTACAAATATTACGATAGTTATGATTCATTCTTTGAGATGTAGAGAGTAGAAGGAGATAGCATAACTAGATAAGTGATATATTTAAAGCTAATATGCTCAGGCAAGCTATTGTCAACATTTTAATAACGTAGCCTAATTCTATTGATTTCGATAGACAAAAAACCTTGTGAATATTCATGATGCATTGTATACTACATAAATACCGATTCCGTTCGGTCTCAATACTTGAACAGTTACGAACTTACGTCTAAAGCAATATAAACGAACAGACGGCAACATCGACTCAACTATTACTCAATATTCTAACAAACATATTGTTTTCAGTGCAACGCTTAGTATTGGGAAAGTGTTTCTAAAACTAGACATTGTTCTTCGATGTTTATCGTTCGATGGTTGTTATTTAATACTAGTTTTGCCACCCAGCGGTTAAAATTCTAAATCGGTATTGATCCCACAGGAACATAAAATAAGAATACTATTCGATGTGTTCCAGGTTAAAAGTTTAACCTAACCGTGTACCAAATTTCGTCCAAATCTGTTCAGTGGTTTTTGAGTTAGAGTTACAAACATACATACAATTTTTCACGTTAACGTTAGCAGAATATTTTTTGAAATCATACGTAAGTATACGAATCCCAGAACTGGACTCCAATCAATCAACTCAACCTATTGTAACCCACAACTGGGCATTTATGACTGTACTAGATAATAGTGGACTTGAAGTTCGTCAAATATATCGAATGTTAATCAGCCTTTCAAAATCCAGGGTTAAGAGCTACATAACCCTGGTCATAAAAGGCAAATTGAATAATTTAACACTTCTTTAAAGACATCTTCTCGAAATGCATGTATTACAATGTCATAACTTCATAAGGCAACATTTTATTTATTAAAGGCTAAGTATAAAATGTATTGACACAATGACGTTGATACACATGATAATAATTACGCAACGCAATCGGGCACACTTGTCATTTGTATATTGTTCATCAGGTTATCGTATGAGATAACGTTCGCATAACAATATGACAATGGCACGTTAAATCATACAATCGGGGAAAGATTACATAAATTACGATATTAATTATGGAGAAAGGATGCAAGAGTAACTAAGGAGGAACATTCTCGACCAACGCCGAAAATTAACGTTGTTGGATGAAGCTTAAATTGTAATGACATTTCGTTTCGACTGTCGAAAGGCGCCGAACAGGCGTCACATATCTAAGAACGCTGCTAAGATGAATCTGACGATAAGTCAATTATATAAGTCAGTTTTAGGTTCAAGAGGTAATAAATGATACATATAAGATAATGAGCGAACAAAAATAACCTTTCTTTGCTAGTCGGGTAAAAAGTACTCAAGAATCATTAAAAAAAGTGTTAAATCCCAAATCTGCAACAAGACAGTCGACTATTTGGACAAGAGCCCAATGTGTTGCTAAATACATGGAAAGAAGCAACAAAAATTTTCCTTTCAATTATTTTTTACAGACATTAGCAAAACATGGTATGAGTGACCGAGATGGGAGTTCAACAGACTGTTATGTGACCAACAAATTACACGCGTATAAATAGCTTTTTGTTGTTGTTTTTTATGCGAACATACGCCTAACACGTGTGTCCTTATCTGTACTTGACACGAAAATGTTTGTTTATCTTTTTTATCCTTCAGCATAGTATGTAAACAAATCAATGCTTTTTCGTGTTGATATTGAAATATTTTGTTTCTCCATCATTTTTGCATTTATTTTCTTCGTATTGAAATTCATAGGTAATATTAACAGTTCTATTTTCTTTTGTACGTTTGAACTGAAATATCTGAATGTTGTTTTCCTGGGATGGTGTAGCTAAACTTTTAAAAACAACCAGATGACCTACTCCAAATGGAAATCAATGCGACAGTTTTGATATGACGGGGCAGCATTATGGGATATTCTACTTATTATAATGATAGAGAGATTGATACCAGCTGCTATTAGCCAAGCCAAGGAACACAACAACAACTTACAGAAGATGAAAGCGATCTCCGAAGACGAATAACTGGCAAAATCATTCTCGGAACAATTTATACAAGTTCTAGAACTTACTGCTACTATGCAAGAAGATTACACAAAGTTTTATCCCCCCATATCAGTTGTGTCAACATCGTTGATGACTAACCAGCGACCTACAGACTACAGATGCAAATCAAACGTTATATCTGTCCTATCTGCTATCTGTGTTACGCTCAAGCGATAAGCTGGGATGTTGGAACTTGGAGCAGTTTACTTTTTTATCCGATGACCCGGTGACATGTGATAACGTTTATGAATAATGCAGTTGATTCACGTATGTTTAAATGTTTTTTGAAGAATCATATGGATTTCGGAGAGAAGTTTAAAGGAGTATTTGTACAAAATCTTTAGGCTAAGGCTGATGCATTTGTTTAATACCGTTTCAATAACAAGGCAATAAACGAAAAGACACTGGACAAGCTGGGAACAACTGGCAAAATATTGGCAAACAATCTACATGTTTGTAAGTGCAATACTTGAGTATCTAAGTACAATGCAACCAATCATAATAAAATAAGAGAGGGCCGACCGACGAGAGAGGCGGGTTATAAGTTCGCCGTGGCTGTCTACTGCATCATAGCTTCGAAACGGATTGAGCAATTTCATTTAGTCTGTTAAAAATCGGTAGAGACATTTAAAACTTGCGGGGGGAAGACATTTTACTGTAGAGGGTTTTAATTTTACACCAATTTCAATAGGCCAAACCATAATTCACAATAAAAGCTTCTAGTTTGAAAGAGGACAAATGTGAATTATCAGTCCTAAGCTAATCCATGAATTAGGAATGTTATATCCCTGATAGCGTGATGAAATCCAATCGGTTTATATTTAGACTTTAGGGTGCGCTGGCACCGATAACACTGCAACTATCAAATGTTTCGATAACACACGGTATTATTGTTATTTCGTGATAAAAACACGACTTCTCGTTGAATATATAATCCGAAAAATGTTTATAAATATTCGTATCAGTATATTTGATTTTAATGTGACTCTCAGTTCGGCTCTGGTTAAGTTATGTTGGAAAATGAGAACTGTATCCAAAATGAATCATTCAGTATAGATTGTGAACTAGATAGCCATATCTTTTAATTCCCTCCAGGTGGGCCAATTGTATCGTATTAATTGTACAAATTATTGTAATGCATCGATATTATTTACTTCTTTGTAAATCTATGTTTTTGCCACATGTGTCTCACCGCATTACAAGGCAGAGAATACAACTTCATTCTTGCATTACTTCTTCTTGCCAGATTTTACTGTTCCTGCAGTCAAACCCAGTTTTAAAGATTTCAAAACGATTTTTCTGCTGATGCTACTCATGCTCGTTATTGCGTAACTCCAGTAAGTTAGGATCTAAAATAAAACCAACGAAAAATGCCGAAACACTTAGGCTCGGTGTGTCCCAGGGGAAACGATTACCTATCTTTTCACAACGAAATTAATCAGAAAAGCAAGAGGAGTAGGAAAAAATATATTCCTCTTTCCTCTATTGCAAGCGGGCTACAACACAGCTTTCAGAGAATAAGTGATGCGGCCATGCCTCGACCACGGTTTGGACATTTGAATGACATCGACACCTATAGCAATATACCATTATTTCATATCGTTATTATGTCTACGTATATGAGATAGGAGTTTGTTACCATAACATACATCGGAGATAAAACAGTATTTAAATAATCATCTATCGATACAGAGGGATATAAATATTGTACGTAGAGCTGATCTTTAGCCTCATTCGTGTTACTACGCGTGAATATTAATGAAGTATATGTATTTAATTTTATTTATGTATAGATATTCTGATACTCCCTTGTACTGAAGATTTGACGATGATGTTTGACGTTTGATCCCTTCAAATATCAATTGAGTTTAACTCACAAATGGAGCTTTACAGTGCGCTAAAAAGTGCATTGGTGGGTAACTTGATAGAGCTATTAAACGAGATATTTACTTGAAATACTCTATTTAAATTCGGGAATTTGGGTAACTTTGCACCATTGCAACTTATAAGGTAGATAAAAAACATGTTTTGAAGTGTAATTGATAAGAAATGTCTAAAAATAGGTATTATTTACAAAAACTGTTCCTTCGGAAATGAGGGGTCATTCTAGTTTTAGATTGTGAATGGAAATTGACAATTTATCATACAATGAATAAAAACATGCAGTTATTTACCTCAGTACATCAGTAGCAATACACCCCGTATTTACTGTATTTATCGGTAAAGTAGTACAAGTACCCACCTACCTAATTTCTATGGTACAATTTGACATAAAAGAAAAGAGAAAAACTGGACTCCGAGAACTGATGACGTATTGTTTTGTATCTCTAACCTTGACTACCACGCGCCGGCGGGTTTTTTTGTCAAGATTGAAACGGGAACGACAAGGGCGTCGTATGACATACATGTGGGATGATGCTATAAATTACATGTGACAAACAATTTCTGCAACATGCGTAACAATCGTATTTATAAGGTTTAGTTTTGTTTGCTTACTTTGAGTGCGTTCCGTACTGGTGAAATAAGGGGAATTACTCTAAATTAAAGTTGGAATCTGTGTATTTGTATGCAAGAATTTCTGGTTACTAAGAGAATGTAGATGAGATCTGATGAAATCCAGCTAAGAACAATAAATCGCATTGATTGTACACATACGTTAATATTATTGCAATAACGTTTCTTATGTTTGGTTATCTTCGTATTACACGCAATACTGCTTATTTATCTTTGGAGGAAACTAATATAGGTTTCCAATTTCGTATTCAAGATTGTTGTTTGGCGGGAGATAGGGAGAGACATGACTCAAGTATATTTAGGGTTTCAGGTAGAACATGATTTTTAAAATAAATTTTCAGGAATGATTGAATGGAGGAAGCTCGTAATAACCTCCGCTCCTATCAACGAAGGTTTACAACAGGCGAGTATCTCGCCTGCCTGATATTCAGCCTGGGAACTGAGCTTCCTATATGGGGATAAGACTCGGCAACAGCACAGGATTTTGAGACATGGAGGAAACAGACAAGGAAAGCTGACGCCAGATGGTTTGAACAAGCTATGGAGAAGACGAATAGAGTGGAATCCACAGGACATTGCAGGCATAATATATGTCATACTCGTCGGAATGCAGCGTAATATTATTCAAAGTAATTTATCAGTGGAGAACATTCATGTATATTCATTAAGGATTTTAAGAACTTAATAGAACTGTTTACATCGATTGCACACATAGATCGAGATCGAGATATTTCCGCGTTAAAGTTTGCCAGCGTAAGATTTTTATAAACTGTAAATTAGCATGGAAATAGCAATATTTGAAATAAATTATTAAAGCTAGAGACGTATTGTTCTTAGACACTAGATTATAACATAATATGTAGGTATGTGGGAACTATATAAATGCTCAAGGCATTAAAATTTTTATTAGACATAGACAGTAGGTAAGCAACTTCAAAGGAGTATGATGTAAAGTAGTTCGTTACTTCGCTTTTTAAATTATATGTTTTTTGTTTGGTTTTTTTTTAAGCTTGTTTAACCGGATTTTTTTGAAGGATACTTGAAGGAGAAGGATAAATGTGTTCTAAAATCACGCGACGTATAATTAAGCTTATCGCTTTAAAATATTTAGATTTGTATATGCACGTATACATTTTTAATACTATTTTACAAATTCTTATGAAAATAATATTATAATAATATACGTAAACAAGGTATGAGAAACAGTATATTACGATTCAATTGATTGCTCTTAGATAAAGCAGGTAGGTATTTTACATTTCAAGATACAGTTTACTGAACATGGCTAGCATATTAACATACTTTTAACAAAAAAAGTTAGCCAAGTGCGAGTCGGACTAACGTTCGAACGGTTCCGTAATAAAAGATTTCAAAGTAATTACAAATTAGCAAATATGTATTTCGTATTTTTATTTATATTTGTGTTTTGTTTCGAGTAGGGAACCCGAAAAACAACAGATATATAGTAGTTGAAAAACAAGAGTATAAATTCCACTGAAAAACAATGTATTTCTAGTTTCTACTGTAACACAAGCGTTAGATCATGGCCACACTTCTAAGGCTTTCTTTAACCAACAATGTAATTTACAGCTCAGTATTTTTCCTTGTAACGAAACAATTGTAAAAAGTCTGCAGATATATCATTAAAAATAATTATATGAGCGCAAGGAATATATTAGATATATTAATTTATAATTATACCTTTTTGCTCAACTTTAATTTATAATTACACCTTTTTGCTCAAGTATAACAAAGACATATTTATTTTAGTTGGTACATCTTGGACACACAGATAAACTAAATATAAGTTTTACATTTTTAAACCTAAAAACAGGTTTCATACAGTATTTCTTTAGTCATACAATATGTAATGGTATAACCAGAAGTCCATGTTTGTATCAAAAAATATACATGATATGTAATGCTTTTGTTTGTCTGCAGTTATTCCAAATCAGAAGATTTTGATTCTTATTAATCTGATTACAGGACTGATATTGTTTTATCTATTGCAGTGAAATAATTTCTTATAGAGGGTTTCAAAATAAATGGATTTCACTATCATGATAGAGAGATATGAAGGGATTTAAATAGGATATTACATTTCTTATATATTATTACTTAAACCCAAAGGCTAGCAAGTCAAAAATTTTTAGCTTGAATTTTTACTGCTGATTTAAAAATGGGAACTTAACTATGAATTTATAAATAGTAATAGTATGTTTGTATAAATTAGTGCCTTATACTTTCGCTAGTACTTCATTATTAAAAATCATATCCGAGCTTTAAGACTGATCATTGCTTGCATGATGTTCATAAAATAATGCTGTATTTCTTACCTCTGAACTGTGCCTCCCACTCCTTAACAGACTCCATCTGCATTGAGTTGAGGTCACTAAGGTCATCATACTCCTTGTCTGATGACGTCACTGAGAAGGTCGCTAGACCTCTGGATGCATCCTTTCCTCCAAATGCTGCATATGGTCCACCTAAAATGATGCAACAGTTATTGTGTGTGGTATGTAAACAAAAAATATTATAATATATCTTCAGCAAGTAGTTTTTACTATGTTTTACCTACAAAACAAAAACTGGTCTAAGGAAGATGGATGGATAGGAAGACATCTACAACTTCATAAAAATCCTATATAAATTCGGGCTAATCATATTGTCTTGTAAATTTATAATTCAAAAGGTTACTCAAGGTGCACAGTCTGCATGTTGAATGGATAATTAATGAGTCATGGTAATGTCAACTCTATTTATAAACAGCGGCGCGAATGCACTCACCGGGCCCGTAGAAGCGGCGCCCTCGCGTCACGTCGAATATCCAGCCGTTGACCGCTACCAGCACTCTCTTGCCAGCCTGCTGCCCATCATACTGGCGCAGTTCTGCCACTGTCATGTCCTTCCGGAGCTTTGGCAAGTCGACCGCCGGCGCCTCGACAGGAACCTTTATGAACTTCGTGTATATTTTGTACAACAACACAGCGACAATTACCGCAGTTATAATCAAATTTACTGAATAATCTTCAAAGAAACTAGAACCCGCGTCTGGACTGTCGGTCTCTGGTAAATTAACTTCAGGTGATGATGCCATTTTTAAATGTCCACAATATTTTCGCGTCGCCTCGAATAAAAGAGTTAAGTGTATAAATTTGTTAGACTATTACCATTCGAAAATGTAAAATACTAAAATCACTGACGTCAGCGTTCAGACAACGGCGAGGCGACAACTTAAGTGTTGTCATAGTAAATTTAAGTGTTAATTAGAAATAAAAACATGCCCATAAAAATTATTGATGGCTTTAGAAATGAACAAGATAAGGATCAAAGTAAAACAGTTTTTATAAGTCGAATGCGGTACAGGAATTGAAAAACTATGTCACTACAAAAGCCATAGAATAAGACAAACTTCTTTGACATCCAAAATCTAGTAGCAAAAACTGGAAAATAGTAACAACACAGATCAGTCAATGTCAAAGTGACACCTTTTGTATCGACCAACGAAAAAGATATTTCCAGTATTCCACAAAATCCTGAAAGAGATCTTTTTGTCAAATAGCGTACACTTAATCACTCAAGCATTCGCTTTCTTTCGCACTACAAAACATACTGTAACTTTTTTGAATATTAATAATTATGACAACACTGTTCCGTAATGTCAAAACAAAACTAAGGTTATCAAAATTTTATACTTCAAAATCTTTCTTATGCCTTTTACATAGGAGTCAAAACAGTCTAACCACAATTTGATCCGGCGCGTTCCAGATACATAAATGATACATCATTAACAGAGAGGGTTTGATCTGTCTCATAAAATCTTGTGAATCAAAAAGGGGCAAAAGACAAATTCTAAACATTTAAATGCACTTCAAACGATTTTTTATGAAAAGGGGCCGAAACGGTCAAATAAATAAAAAAATTGGTGACTGCAGCTGTGCCATAGCTGTGCTCTGCTGTCTTTGATAGTTTGTTGTGGTTGTAAATTTGCACGATGATTAGCGTGTAAAATAATTATTTTCTAAGTGTTATGTTTTAATGGTGATTGTAAATAATAATATCGAAAATTTCATTGATAAAACCACTAAAATGAAAGACCAGCGCTCTGATTTATGTTCGAGATACATTAAAATATTTATCGTGGTTTCTTGTTACTGGTTTGTATTGTTAATTTCCTTGCCCTTTTTATTCCTATTTATATTTGAAATAAAAACTTCCGAGTATCTCAGCGGTCTACTACACTACAGAACGTTTTAAAGTCGAATACAATATGTATTATGATAAAAATAAAATACATTATATGACTTCGTTGTAAATTTGCCGGTCGTAAAATTCTTGTATCGAAATTATATAGAAAATCGAATTTAAGTTTTATAAAAATTTGTCTCCTATGCTAACGATTTCAATTTTGGGTCTGAAATTGAGAAAATATTTATTGGAGATCAGAGTGTATGTGTATGTACAAAACATCTATGTTTTGAGAATCATTGTTAAAAATATACAGGATGGTAGTCTCTGAGTGTGTAAGAAGAACTACACCAACCTGTATATATATATTATGCTGTGCTCTGTCTTCAAACCCTCAAAATCTTTTTCCTTTCAGGATTGTATCAATAGCCACAGTTTTTGTAAACAAAACATTACTGAGTAGTCAAGTGGTGGCCTTAGAAGCACCACTCTTCATAACATGGTTCCAATGTGTGGTCTCCTTCACTATATGCAGTTTGCTGAGCAAGTCTGGTGGGATACCAAGAGTATTTGCATTCCCTAAAGGGTCACCATGGAATGTTGAAGTAATGAGAAAGGTAAATTTAGTTTTAATTGTGCCTGTAGTGTCATGATTCCAAAATGATTTTTATTTTATGTAGGTGATTTTTATTATATTTAGAATATAATAATGTATATGAAAATTTTTAATTTTGCCCACTTTCTGAATAATTTATGTTTCAAATGAAACACAAAATATATTTTTAGTATCATCTAGGGAAGGGTGGACAAAACTTGAGATTTTGTTTATTAATATTTTTTGTTTAATGTATACTGTTCTGTTGACCCGCCAAATATTATTTTGCTATTTGAATTATCAGTGAAAATGAATTGTACCAGATTTTCAGAAAACTACTGCTTAACTTTCATACAAAGTTTCTTAAAAACTGGCCAAGCTAGGATCAGGAAAAAATTGTGCCATAGTTTGTTCTATAGTACACTATCAAGGAACTTATGTTTGTTATCATTTTCATTAGTATTATCATAGCTTTATATGTAACTAGCTGTTGCCCACGACTTCGTCTGCGTGGTTAGAAGATATAAGTTAGGAATTATTTTACGGTAGCCCTCGAAGATGAATAATTTTCCCTGTTTTTCCCACATTTTCCATCGTATCTTCACTCCTATGGATAGTCTATTCAACACAAAAATATTTTTTCAATTTGAACCCATAGTTCCTGAGATCAGCGCTTTCAAACAAACAAACTCTTCAGCTTTATATATATTAGTATAGATATAGATTGATCCTTGGGGTTCTAGCAAAACTTTCCCTGTTTCAGGAAGATTTTTTTTTTTTCAATGTTCAAATTATCTGGTAACGTTTTAATTATGTTGTTGGTATTTCATATACAAACTCGTCGAATATTGATTAGCAGCTGTACACACTTTATGTACTAGTAAATGCTGATTGTCAATTAAAACAAACCAATCAGTGTTAACATTACGATAATGAACCTCATGTGACTTGCAATAAGGGAGTAACTATATTTTTTATAAAAAAAGATTTGTAATATACATATTTATTTATTTAAGCTATGATAGACAGGATAATTTTTTTTTCATAGATTGCAATCATTTTCAACTTTGTCTTACTTTCTTAAATCTTGTATCACATTTTTTTTCAGTTCAGTTTATTACTGTGCTCATTAGCCTTTTACTGATAAAACGAGTTGTGATAAAGCGCAAGGTTACACTAGCTATCCTGCTTGCTATTTCCATATTTTTTTTTCAATACTGATTAAGTCAACTTTTAGTTATTGTTCCACTACAGTTTTCCTATTGGCTATTGCAGTTTTATTTTCTTCTTACCTTCTTCAGCATGTTTTTTTTAATAAAAATTGTATAGTAAAAACTGTTAATCAGAGAGTGAACTAATATTGCCAGATTTACAAGTTTATTTATAAGTACTGAACCTTGAATATAAGACTGGAATACTTTAGTTTTAATGTACCATGTAAAATATTACCATAAGCTATAAATTATGCTCATAATGCGATCATTGTTTTCCATTGCCACATACGGTATTAGCTGGGTACTGTATTATAGAACATTTTTATTTGTCCATAAAATAAATGTATTCACACTCTCAAGACGAGAAAACCCCTTTTTATTCAAAACATTCCATAAAACCTTGTCCACTTCTTTTTTCAAGTCAGTACTTATGATTTTTTTGTACTTGTCTGACAACATATATATAATTAAAAATTAACGTCTTTTTCCTTATTCTTTCAGGTGATACCACTATCAATAATGTTTACTCTAATGATAGCAACAAACAATCTATGTTTGAAGTATGTTGGTGTTCCCTTCTACTACGTCGGACGATCGCTGACTACAGTCTTCAATGTTGTATTCAGTTGGGTGCTGCTTGGACAAAAGACATCTTACCGATGCGTTTTATGTTGCGGATTTATCATATTCGGATTTTATCTTGGAGTTGACCAAGAAAGTTTACTAGGTAATTATATAGCTGTTACCTAGCGCGATGTTGTTACCTTAACGTCGTAAATTTTGCTTGACATACTTTTGTTACACTTATCATTCTAACTATCTTGAAAAGTCATACCTTGTCATAGTAAGTTGCTTATAGATAACGCGCAGGGCCCCAATTCCGCTATTTTTAATTCCTGATGAATTAATGAGAATTGGATTAAAATGACACTTCACGTTTTCTCCTAAATATTTTGTCAACACGATAATTGGACCGCCCCTGTAAGATTGGTTCCATTGTATAAGCGAGATACAGGTATTGGACAATCTCTCTTCCAAATACACAATAGTCCTACTTTGGATTCTTGTATCCTACAGACAGGCAATTTCAAATTTTCAAATCTAGAAAAAGGCCTGTACTAATTGTCAGTTTTCATTACTGTTCGTTAATTTTCTGCTTATGATTCACGATCTAAAACCGTTACAATAGCACGTAAAAATATCAGCTTTAGTGATAAGGCTACTTTTACTTCATTGTAATTGTGCTGGAGCCTAGATTACTTGATTATAAACTTGAAGTTATAATTGTGTAACCACAGTTTAGTGAAACGAATGATTACTTATTTTACTTTTTAAATTTTCAGGCTCGTTCTCTCTAACAGGCACAATATATGGCGTCATAGGTTCGCTAATGTTATCACTATACTCAATCTACACGAAAAAGGTTTTACCCAGCGTCAACCAGGAAGTTTGGTTGCTATCCTATTATAATAATGCCTACTCAGTATTATTGTTCCTGCCATTAATAATAACGAATGGAGAGTTGTCTGCCTTGTGGAATTATAGTAACTTTGATAGCTCATACTTTTGGATGCAGATGATAATTGGTGGTATTTGTGGATTTGCTATTGGATATTTTACCTCCTTACAGATAAAGGTAAATTATTTTTTCGTATTTTGCAAAGTTTGAATTCAAAATACCTTTTTTAATGTTTGTGGGTTCAGTAAGTCAGTTCCGTTAAAATCAATTAATGCAATTACTGATAAGAGTTTATTGATTCTATTGTTTTCAGTGTTTAAGTAGACAAACACATTCTGTACAATCCATTTGTGTAACTAAGAAACAGTACGAACAGTGCCACCTGGCATGTCGTTAAAGAGCTACAAAATATTACTGTATCTGTTTCACAAAATTAGCCTGTAAACTTTGATCTCACTCTAACAAACTTATATGTATATTCTGAAGCGCCAAGTTACATCAGTCGTACCGTAATCGGTTATCAATATTCATAACATACCAAAAAAAAAAATTGTTGTTTATTTTCAAATTTCAGGTGACCTCACCATTAACGCACAATATCTCAGGAACAGCCAAAGCTTGTGCCCAAACGGTCATAGCGACCCAATGGTACAATGAAAGCAAGAACGTGCTATGGTGGGCGTCAAATCTTATAGTTCTGGCCAGCAGTGGATTATACGCGAGGTTCAAACAGATAGAAATGGAGGAGAGCTCTCGGAGAACAATTTCTGAAGAGAAACGAAGCTTAGTATGATGTTTTATGAAGTTGACTATCGTATTCGAAAGACTGTGTAGTGTTTAAGTTGACGCTTTATAGAAGTTTTTATGATTCCACTTTTTTTAGGAAGTGTTACTGTTGCGTACGTGTTTTTTAGCCACTTTTAGACACTTTGTCCAAGTAAGGTCATTCTGACTAAAAAAAGGTTTTGGTCTTTTTTGACCTTTAATATCGTAATGTGGTTAATAAATACGTTTTGTTTACGATTGTAGAATAATATATTGGTGTTACAACTTCCTTTGTGTCGTGAGAAAATAATATTGCATTAATGTTGATTAGATGAGTGAAAATTATATCGAATGACGGAAATAATGAATTTACCAGTAAAGCTTTTTTAAATGATTTGTTCTATATTTATCTTAGCCTTCAATTATTTATCATCTTAAGGTCGCTCAGGTTCAGTAAGCCGTGTCGAGGCTTAGGACAGACAAGTTGAAACGTCACGCTAGGTCGAACCTGAATGTTAGTTCCAGTGCAATTACATAATCGTTTTCCTAACATCAATACCATTTATTAAAATATAAGAAATCATTCCACAAGGTCAATAACTGCCTTAATTAAAATTGCATTTAAAGGAACTAAAGTTGTAATAATATTCGGAGTATGTGTACTAATAATGTGTGTAGGTAGTAAATAGTACTAATAACAGTCTTCGTTTAAGGTCAATGGAGACGATTCCGAAAACCCAGAAGTGTGACCCCCGTAGTATGCATGTCATTGAAGTATATCGATTTTAAGCGCACCGTACGTATGTACACTTGTAAGTTTTATGTTGTGAAAGTACAGTTGTATTTGTTTTTTTTTTATGTTGTGTATTGTAGCATCCGCAATTGGATATGAGCCCTTTAGCCTAGTTACATGTAATTCATCGATTAAGACGACCTTATTATCTACATTCTAAACAGTAAGCAATCAAAAAAATGCAAAGACATTACTACAGGTTATTTTGCTAAGTCGAGATTTTAAACTATCAAATAGTTAATTCAAATAATTGAGTAAAAACATGTAGAAATGTCAATTGAATATGAAGGCTTTGTATTGATATTTATATTAGACTTGCGAAAAAGCGTGGGGATTATGCAATGAACCAATTTTATTTGTGCAATTATTTTTTTATATGTAAATGTAATTGTTGTTTATTATTTATAAATAAATTAATACAAGTGTGTATTCTTTCTATTAAAATGTGCCCTTAGCAAACCAGATAAATATTGTTTAATATTTTTGTATTTATGTACTAAATATAGATTGTTTGATTCCTCAGAATCTATAATGTGATCATATAGTTCTAAGCCATAAATTATGTTCCAATCTATTGTAAATAATTTGTTATTAAATGATACCCATTCTGTGTATCTGAATCTTTTTGTCCTTACACTGTAGCCCATTATTTTGATGTTTTTCAGGCGTGGTTTGTCTGATTTGTTCTGTGGGTAGGCGCTGGGCCGAGGGTATTGGCTAAAAGCAAGATAATTACCAGGTTTTTGGGAGCCCTCGATCATTAACAATTTTAAACTCTTGCCTTCGAAGCATAAAAGAGACTTTTCATTGTTTCGACACTTAGAAATATTGTTGGCTATTCCACTCAAATCAACCAAAGTCGGAAAAATATCGACAAGTTCTACAGGAGCATGTACAATGCTTCTAGCGATTCCCGGAGCAGAAAATATTAACGGAACTTTTAGCGCCACGTCGAAATTGCTGTATTTTGCCCATAAACCATTTTCGCCTAGAGACCAACCTGAAAAACAGAAGAAGGTTGCATTACTTCGAGAAAAACGTTGACGAATTAGGAGTTAATATTATACTACCTACTGACCGTGATCACTCGTCAAAACTACTATAGTTTTCCTCCTATCGACGAAACTTAATAAAGCGCCAATTAAATCGTCAACATACGAAGCAGCCGCATAGTAACTCTGTCTGATTTTCAAGGACCACTCGCTAGGCATCAGCCCAAGAGGGAAGGAAATGTTCAGTCGTGCTATGTCGTCTCTTTTCCTTATGTCTGTCCATGGGTGCCAGGCCACCAGTGGCAAATTATGTGGCATGTTAGGATGCTTCGGCGGTTTCACTTTATTGATTGGAATCTTCTCTGAAAAAAGTGGAAGGCTATTATAAGGCTACTTGCTATGTCAGTCAATTAAGATTCAATGCTTAACTTACCTAAGTACTGTTTGGGAAATTTTAACGGTATATGAGGCTTATGAAATCCGACGGCTAAGAAAAATGGAGTACTAGAGTTCCTATTCGAAAGGATGTTTGTAGCGTACTCTAGCGTCTCTAAATCTGGTAAAGTCTTTTCTGGTTGATTGAAAATGTCAATGGGACAAATCAGGTTCTTTTGAAGTTTTTTTGAAGTCGTGTCTCTACATACAGCAGCATCCTTATATTTGTCAGTTGAAGGATGGTAAGGGAAATGAGTCCAACTTAGGGGATAATCGTCATTGAAATTCGAAGACGGTCCCGGATGGAAAACTTTACCAACTGAATATGTTTCGTAACCATTTTCCTTAAAGAATTGCGGTAGGGTAGTAAAGTTTCCTACAGTGTCCCGCCAGTATGAGGAGAAGTCGTATAGCCGAAGAGTATCCGGCCGACGGCCAGTTAGCATTGAGTTTCTGCTTGGAGCACAAAGAGCTTGCTGAAATGTTTAATTTTCATAAAATAATCTGTATTTAAATAATTTGTAAATCAAAAAATAAATACTTACCTGTGAAAAAGCATTGTTAAAGTAAACGCCGCTTTTTGCTATGCTTTGAATATTTGGTAAGTTTATGGTTTCTTTCGAAAGATGGCGCAAATCGTCAACAATAATAAACAGAACATTATTTTGAGTTACGCTTGTGGCAGTCTTACCTAAAGAAACTAACATAAAAGTTATAATTAGTAAACACATATTAACACAATGCTTTATTTAATTTATTCTCATACTAAAAATATTATTTGATCCCCACGAGATGGGTACTTTAGTAGACAGTTTTTGTGGCTTTCTTTTTTTCATTAACTTGGGAGTTACCATTCTTGAATAGTAACTCAGTATCACAATTACGACATTTTCTTTTCATAAATGTACTTTTAATGAATATTTATTATCAGCTCTGGCATTTTTTTAAACAGAAGAACTAAATGAAATAAACTTTACAAAAGTCGAAACACATTCTGCAAGAAACGGAACATTCCATAAGTCTTTATCAAAGAGTAAACGAATCACACACACGGCAGTAATTTCAATTCACGATTACCGGATCCAGGAGAATAAAAGTTACCTTTAAATTAAATGTCTCACTTTTAATTATTTTCGCATGTTTAACAAATTAATGGTAAAATATAATTATTATAATAGAAACAAGTAAGTCTTACTGTAAATTTGTTCAAATAATTTGAATTAGGTAAATGTCGCCTCTGTAAAGCAAGGGTTTTAATTCTGTGAGCGAAAAATAACATCGTGTTTGTGTTTGACGCAGAGTGGAGTGTTTTTAACACAGTGATAAAATATGTATGTGTGTGAATTTGTGTACGAATGGAATGATTGCTTTGTCGTATGACTAACGCACACAGCTACAATACGAACAAGTGGGCGTTCGGGTATTGTCATTCAAATCATCTGTTTCGTAAATCGTTGTATATTTTGTACATAAAAACTAATTTATTTTTGATTTATTTATTTAATGAGAGTTATATTAAAGTAATCATTGATTAGGTGCGCGAGTGGGTTATGTTTATTTAGAGTTTTTGTTTTCATTCGTGTGACGTCATTGTTTTCGACTGCCAATACGACGCAATAGCATTTTACTCGAAAATGGATTTAAAATGAGAATTATTTTCGTAAACAAGGTAAGTGTGTTATGTAAGACGCACATAATATTCATAATACGCATTAAAATGGTTCAGTATTATCAGATCGTAGGGTGTACGGACTTCATCGATTTCCTTTGTCCTCGGTCCCCTTTTATGTACGAAGCTATAGTGAATAGTTAGTGTGTACATATAGTAGTGCTACCAGCTGTTTCGAAACAACATAAACATTTTGGTGTATTTATTTGAAGACTCAATATTCATAAGGTGGTGTAACATTTTTTTACGTAATCTATTTTTTGTTTTTATCGATAAATTGATCAAAATAAACTCGGATAGCTATTGTTTTTGTGGAAAATTATCTTCAGCGTTATCATTGTTTGTTAAACAAATTGTATGTACTTACATTCTAATTTGACTGCAAAGGACGTGACTATAATAATTATTATAAAAAAGTTCGCAATTTAATTTCGAAATCTGTTTCGATCAATAACTTTGGCCAGTCCTGCAGTAATAGTTGAAATATACATACATACATTATTATATTATTATTATTCAACTTTCATTTATAAACAAATCATTTAAAATAGTGGTCAAGGTCACATTACATTCAGCTTGTTTGTGTTTAGAATTTGAATTATGAATTCTATTGCATCAATCTTTTCTTTGTTTTTGTATCATAAATACTTTTTTATGGTTTTACTATATTTAATATTACTTTTTACTGATTGTTTTTTCAATAAGAAACCACCCCTTATTGTTCTTTTCCATTAGTAACATCAAGATATTGGCAAACATAATGCTAAGGTTGTTTGAAATAGTCTCTACATAAGTAAATTTAAATTGTTTAGCCACTGAATTTTAAAATTACATAGATCAGCAATAGCCAAGTAAAAAAGCAGGACTAAAATATTGCCATGTTATTGACCTTATTGATTGCACAAAAGGTTTTATTGTTTCAATATTTTTAAAATAGTCAATTGCAACAAATGTTGTAAAAAGATTAAAAATAAATAAATAGACACATCTGGAATCTATATCATTTACTACATTAATTATCTATTGACAATACTCTTATCATGTTGTTACTGGATGACTTTATCACCTCATTAGACTACTGGTGGCAATTAAAAGGTTAATCATGTGGATCCCTTGCAATGAGAATTTATTTAATTACTGTAATCTGAGTTGCTATGTCCTAATTTAAATATATGCATTTCGACATTTTATGCCTGAAGTACACACTTTAGGCAAGTTCGCAGTAGGATGACATATTGATTTGTTATATATACTTAAGGAACATTGTTTTATACTATATGCCTGGTTGAACTTCTTTGTCACTTACATACAATTGTATATTGCATAAAGCTGTATGTCTGTATAAAGCAATTATGTATATCCAAGTGGTCTTTGCAAACAGTCCTTGACAATAATCATATGACTATTGATTATCTCTTTCACCACCTTTCCGTTTAGATTAGTATTTAAAATTGGATATAAGCCAATTACTTATTCATTCATAATAGTCTTATAGTAATGGTCACCAGTAAAACTCCAAACCATAACAAAATAAATCAGTATTTGGGTTTAACAACAAAATAACTTAGCACTGGAAATGTACTATAAGTACGTCATAATATTGCTGCATATGTTGCAGAGAGGTCTCTAAACAGTTATGACTACGGTGATCTGACTTTGATCGTCTATGAAAATCAGTTACTAAATGAGAATGATCCAGTGAACAAATTTGGGGTTTATTGCTTTCCTAATATAGTTAAAAATTATTTAGTTACCTATTAGAACAGCGATTTATTAATTTATTAAATCTATAAAGCTCTTTTGAAATTCTCATAGTGATAATGTTTGTTGCTTAACTTACATTGGATATTACAAATAGTTGTTTGTCGTGTAGGCGACGCTAACACAGCATGTCAGCGGAGTCGCCGCGGCACGTGCGGTCGGGCGGGCCGCTCACCGTGCCCTCCCAGCCTCCCAGCGACCGCAGCATCATCGACGCCGTATCAGGGTTCATTAATGATGTCACGCTCTCTTCATCATCAACCGTTGACCCCAAGGATGTTATACAGTGGGCCAGGTTTGTTTTAAATCAAGATTCTAGTGGAATATAGTCAATTGATTTTTGACGGATTGTAATTTTTTTCACCTTTTTGGCTAAAAAAATTTACTAAGCTCAAACAAAAATATTTGCCGTCGCTGCTTTCCTCGCCACTTGTCGTCAATGGCTGGAAAATATCAAGGAAACCGCTACTAAACTACTACGCTATATTCTTAGGTTCGAAACAACAGATATCAACGAGCCGACACCTGAAGGTGATGGTGACAGTGATGTGTCTCCTCTCCTCTTAATCCTGGGCTACGGGTCTGGCGTCCAAGTGTGGCTGATCCCGCCAACCGGGGAGGCCCAGGAGGTGTTGTCATGGCGACAAGGCACAGTGAGGGTGCTCCGTATACTGCCTACTCCGCAGCACGGCGACTGCTTCGCATCGAAAAGGCCCCTCATCGCCTTGTGTGACTCCGTCAGCCCTGGACCTGCGTTCTGCTCGCTCAGTTTTATATCCATCAGAGGTGGTGAACAGGTTGGTCAATATTTTATAGTCATTTGTTCTGTAGAAAATAAATTATGTCAAAATTTTGTTTTCTGAGAACGCCACATGTACTTACTTTGTACTTTGTAGAATCAAGTTGAACTTACATTATTCACATGTCTATTCTTTACTGTTATTGACATTATGGCGTTACATGTTCCATTACTGTTCTAAAAATAACTACAAACTGTTTTGAATAAATATGTTTTCAAATACGCCTTTATTATTCAGTAGGAATAATATAAGTGATAAGAAAAACGTTGACCTAGACTGACACGTGTACGATTGCATATCAAAGGGGGTAGACAAAATATCCTGAATACTACGGAACAGTATCGCTGTTACTACGATATTTATTCTCGAAAAAGGTTGTTTACTAAATTCTTGTCGGTTTTATCAGACAAGTCATGCGAGAAACACGCGATGCCCATTGTTGACGTCGATAAATGGAGGCGTGTCTTCGTAGATAAAGAATGCCTCTATTTTGGTGTGGAAAACATCACGAGAAGGGTTCTATGTTGAAAAATAAGAATTGTTACAGGTCTATTATAATGACATTCATTATTATACTTCTGCCCACTTATACCAAAGATCAACCCAATAAATTTATTTGGTAGTCGCGTTAAACAATTTACTGCCGATATTTATAAATATAGTATGTTTAAAATCATGAAAAACATATCTTTTAAACAAAGAGGTCAGAGACTAAAAGGTTTTGCTATTAATGAAAGGTCATCAATTGATCGATACTTCTACTCTACAGTTACACAACCTCCTTTACAAATGGCTTTTTCTATTAATAGGTGAAGAGCATAAAATTCAAGAACCCGATACTAGACGTGCTCGCGAACAAACGTTCAGTGGTAGTATCCTTCTCCGAACGATTTGCAGTCTTCGACGCCGCGACATTAGAAGACCGAATGGCCGTCACTACTTGTTACCCCTGCCCGTGTCCATTGGGAGGCAGTTTACCTATCAACCCCTTAGCGCTTGGCGACCGCTGGCTGGCTTACGCTGACAAGAAACTCAACCAGTCGAAAAGAAGCAGTGGAGGTTGTGAAGGTATGTCATTTCTTTATCGATTGTTATCAATTGTTTCGATTTTTATCGATACTTGTCACATCTGGTCAACACGTTTAGAAAAAATCAGGCCATTAAAGATAGAATCAATGTTCAATTCAGTTCATTGAACTTTGTATAATTAAATGATATCAATATTATCGATTAATGAACTTATAAGTAAATTAAAAAGTACCATCTCTGTACATGTCCATTCTGTTATTAATATTCACGTGCATTGTAGTATATTTTTATTCATAACAACAATCTGTCAACAAGTATTTTGGCATCGGTAAAAATATTCATGATACTTTTAATTGTTTGTAACACACAGTGACGTCAATATTCTGTTGCTTAGATGAGCCAACAGCTGATAATTATTACACGTTCCCTTTTTACAAACCTTTTTATTGTATATTTTTCCGTCTATATAAAATACCAATATTAAATAAAATACTGTCGTTTAATTTATTTAAAGTGAAATGTGTTACTGTGTACTATAATTATAATAATCGCTCGTCATTCAACAACAACTAGAATAATAATTTCTATTTCAGTAACGTATAATTTTCACCTGTAATTCTCGGTACTTTTTAATCGCTTTATTTTTCAAATATATTTTTAGATTCTTTATTTTTATGTTCGCCTACGTATTTTATATAGCAATACTTTATATCTTATTGTGGAACATTCGAATCAATTAGGACGAGCAGTTACTTATCCGATAGTTAAAATGTAAAAGCCTAATAATGTTTATTTATTACGTCGTTAATTTACTTGATTGGGCATTCGCATTCACTTAAGATCTTGACTTGAATGTCCTTGTCGGCAATGTTACTGTTTTTTTGTTGAGAAATTCTTTATTCTGGGTACACCTTTTTACACGATATAGTTGCTAAATAATCTGTAGTGTGAATTTTAATGCAGTGATTAGAGGGATTTTTCTTCAACATGAAGTTCTAGGCTGATAGACTTAATTATGCTTTTTAGTTCCCAGTTCTAAAAATAAAGATAAAATTATAAAAACTGAAAACAATACAAATTTTGGATTTTAATCCTTTTGCAGTACCCTGAGTCATACGCACTTCCATTGTCTCACTTATCTGTATTATTTCAGAAAGCACAATTATTCACAATGCAACTATCTAACCAGTGTTGATAGTTACAAACATATTCTAAAATAAAGACATTTACAGCCACTATTGTCCATAAAGATCGTATATCAGTTTGTAAAACGATCTCGTGATGAGTTATTTGAACGACAGGGGGTACATAATTTAGTGGCACATCATTTATGCACTAGTCCGTGACCCTTCTGCAGTGTGACGTCACATGGAACATGCTAGAACGATATGAGCTTATTGTTATACAAATACAATGTCTGTGTACTAATGTAAATTGTTGTTCTCGCACGTAATGCTTGTTTTACGGTAACTCGAGCGTTGCATAATTACTATCGCATCAACGAGTTAGAAATTAGAACGCCATGAATGCAAGGATAGGATATTAACACATTGTATTCGACAGCAAGATTTCTTAAAAAAGTAGTTTAATTTATATAAAAAAAAACACTCATGGCACAACTTAAAATTAAAAATAAAGAAAAATCAACGTAAAAACTCCTTTCAATAAACGAACTAAAATAGTCGTATATTATCTTATTTATTAAAGGTTATCATATAGTGCATTGAAGATTAATGTAATAAATTATAACAAGCCTCTACTTGTTTTTATTATAACTAGCGTATCATATCAGGGAAGCGGTGTATATCATGTCTAATAGTTGTAGTTATAAACTAGGTACCTACACCTATATGTATACAGCACTGACCTACCACAAAGTCATTGTTAAACTTCCGTATTTTTGTGAACTAACATTTTACCTTGCAACTTCCGTTAATCAACTTAATAGGTAAATAATTGCTGCTGTAATATCCAACCTGTTATGAATAAATCATAAATAACGCTTCTGAAGTATGTATCATCGTGAATAATTTGTTTATTAAGCTTAGAAGTACCAACCAAGTAAAACCAACTTTTTTTAAACTGCTCCCGTATTAAGTAATTAAATCCTTGTATTGCAAAGTATTTCTAAAACATTCAAATCACGTTCACAAAGAAATGCAGTACAAGTATTCGTAGATCACACAAATGTCCTACGCAGGGATCGAACCCGCAACACGTCGCGCACAGAAATTATCTCGTGGTGATCCGAACCACTCGGCTATCCGTGCAGTCTACTGTGTTTGCCTATTAATTTACAAAAATGTGTAAAATGCGCAAATTGATCGTAAATCCCATTCAACAAAACATACGCAGTAACCTAAATAAGGAAAAGTCTTTTAATTATATCGGCTGCAAATATTGAATGCGAAACATTTACTCATAAATATACATCAATTAAACTCTTTTGTTTGTTATATACGGGGTGTTGACTTAACACAGTATGTATATTTGTGTACATTTTGTTGACCTTACCGCCTGCATATCATTGTTTAGTAGACCGCTGCGTGACTAATTGATGTGTGCATGTGTGAGTTGCCCCATTTCGAGATAATGCGTGTAACGGTAGTTTTTAAATTACCTTTTTTTTTTCTTTATTGTTTTGTAAGACGCTCTGATGGTTAAAGAAGATTGCATTGAATGTTTTGTATTACAAAATGCAGTTTAGTTTGCGTTATGTTGTAAGGCATGGAAAAGATTTAGTTATATGAAGCTAAGTGAACTAACTTATAGGTATCACGGTCTTATCTATACTAATCTATATCTATATCTATACTAATATATAAAGCTGAAGAGTTTGTTTGTTTGATTGTTTGTTTGTTTGACCGCGCTAGTCTCAAGAACTACTTAATGGTTCGATTTGAAAAAATCTTTTTGTGTTGAATAGACCATTTATCAAGGAAGGCTATAGACTATATAACATCACGCTGCAACTAATAAGAGGAGCGAGGAGAATAAACTAATAGGAGCGAAGATATAATGGAAAATGTGGAAAAGACGGGGAAAATTCTAACCACGTGGACGAAGTCGCGGGCAGCAGCTAGTTTAGTTATAAGGCAATTTCTTTAATACATATACTAATGTGATATGATTTTTTTTATGGAAATAGTCTGACTTAAATATGCAAAACATAAATATAACTAAATCAGCAGACAGCACCATTCCCAATAAGAATAATAAGGCTTAATTAAATTAAATCATAAATATAATTCTAGACTCAATTCATCAAAATCGTTTTCCTTCTTTTCCTCAGGTGAAGGCGTAACCAGCTACACGGCGACTGTCCTCCACGCAGCTAAGTCCCTCAGCAAGGGCCTGCGCGGGCTCGGCGAGAGCGTGGCGCACAGCCTGGCTGGGGGGCGCAGCACCTCGCAGTCTCCCTCACCGCCGAACGCTGATATACAACAGCCGGGAGTTGTCACCATATTGGATATCGAGGTAAGCAGGTTGGAGGTCGCCAAACCCATTGTGCGCGTCGTGTCGCGCGTTCGTTCCCCGCGTAGTACAAGCATTTGTGTGCTCCACGAATGCTTGTTCTGAGTCTGGGTGTCATTGTGCATGTGATTTGTATGTTTGTGAAACACCCCGCGACACAAGGAATTAAGTTCCTTACTGCAGGAGTCGTGTTTTTTAAACATAAAAAAAATGTAATGCCATGTCCTCTTTCATTTGCTTACATGTAAGTTATGTTTGTTTATTTATTGAAATCTAAGTCAATCCAATAGTAAGGTAATGAAAAACAGATGTGTTAGCGCGTGCTCTAGTAATGACTTGCAACTATTGCACATAAATGGTATTTATTGATTCATCCGATCAAATCTTAGATCATTTATATCGCATTATAAATAGATTAGTCGATCCTAAAGACCCTGACATAATGCGCACAATCATGACTGTTTTATGATGTTTCTTTATGTATTCACCTTTACATGACCCATTGTAAAATAACGCACGCCAACCGACAGAAATATGTAATAGGCCCATGAGATCAAAAATATCAACAAGCGGTCTTATCGCTAAAGACCATTATTGACTCATAAACGGGAAATTTATTCTCTTTTAAAAAGTAAATCAGTAAAAGGTAAATAAAATCAAATTATTTAAATTTCAGGGTAACGAGGAAGAAGACGGACAAGACAGCGAAGAGCCCTGCGATCCAATCGTGGCTCACTTCATAGCGCACTCCGAAGCGATCATTGCGCTGAAGTTTGACGCGAGTGGCATGTTGCTGGTGACCGCTGACCGACGCGGCCACGACTTCCATGTGTTCAGGGTCAACCCGCACCCCTGCGGGTCCAGCCTCGCGTCCGTACATCATCTGTATATCTTGCATAGAGGTGATACTACCGCTAAAGTGCAGGTGGGTGGAATAAAACGAAGTGGTAGTTTTGTGAACTTTTTATGCATTTTGTGGAAAACTGTCTCGGTAGGTAGAGTTATTTATTAAATAAGGGTAATCATACAAACTACCGCTATAGAGGGATATTTCGCTAGGAATCGAAACTAACTATCAGAACTAAAATAATCTGCTCTGACAATTAACACTAGACGACTGTGTACCATTTTGTATACAATTCTGTAGTTATTTAGTTTTTTTTTTATATAGCTTTTGTCAGATCCCCCATTTCTATTTTTGTCGATATATTTCCACTAACCCCGGCTACTGTCGTCCGGCAGGACATCGCGATCTCGTGCGACTCGCGCTGGGCGGCGGTGTCGACGCTGCGCGGCACGACGCACGTGTTCGCCATCAGCCCGTACGGCGGCGCCATCGGCGTGCGCACGCACACGCAGCCGCGCGTCGTCAACCGCCTGTCGCGCTTCCACCGCTCCGCCGGCCTGCCCATACACGCGGCCGCCGCTAAGCGGGCCTCCGCTGCTACGGTAAGGCTTTACCTATCTTAGTACATTGTCTAATCTACCAAAAAAAAAAACATATTATAGTAATTACCACAATTTAGAAATGATAGCCGAATGGTTAGGCTTCACCACACTTTACCAACGATGCGCAGCGTGTCGTTGCTTCGATGATTCGATCCCCGCTGGACAGGACGGTCGTTTGTGTGATCCCCAAATGCTTGTCTTGAGGCTGGGTTTCTTTGTGTATGTAACTTGAATGTTTGGGAAAGAGGAAATTCCATAAAACAATAATCACAAATAAAATCCTAAAATGGAATCTTTCAATAAAACAAAAAAGTGGTCATGGAAGCTAAGGATAATTGTAAAGATTGAAATAATTTTGTCCCTAATTTGCCTCGTGCTTCTGATATAAAACAAACACATGTTTTTGGCATCTAAATAAATTATTCAATTCAAATTATAATCTATCTTCATAAATATATCTCAATATTTTGTTTCCAGGTCGACAACCTACCCCAGGGCGCCTGGTTCCCCAACCCCCGCCTGCCGCCATACCCGCTGCCAACCACCGTGTCCCCACTCGCTCAGCTGCGGCCCACCGCTAACATACCAACACATACCATTACCAGGAACAGTTCGGGTGAGTGTGATTTAGAGTACATTTTCAAATACCTTAGAACTTTATTTGCGAAAGGAATAGGCATGACTAAAAACTAGAAATATCAGCTTACCGGTATCAAAATCAAAATTCATTTATTTAGGTTAGGTTACAAAGCACTTTTTGAGCATCGATTTTATAAGACAATTTCCCGTATAGCCTACCCTTAACCGCTTCCTAATTGTTCTAAGGTGCACTATCGGAAGACAGATGGAAGACGATTGTGTTAAATTAGGTATTGGTCAAGTACTCAACAGATACAACGGATTTATCTTGAAAATTTATTAAGCTTTTTTTTTGTAATTTGCTAATCTAAGCCACGACCTTTATATATTATGTCAGATAAACAATATGTAAACGTATTAAATTGCAATGCATGAGTAATTTGACGGCTTGATCAGTTACCAAACTGCAACGAATTTATGCAAAACATTGCCAAAGATGGTAATGTAACTATGGGCTGTACCCCCGCAGGCCGGCAGCGCCTGTCGTCCCTGTCGGAGGACAGCAGCGCGGCGCCGCTGCTGGCGCGGGCGCGCTTCGGGCCCGCGGCGGGCGGCCGCGCGCCCGCGCCCGTGGCCGCGCTGTACCTGGTGGCGGCCAGCGGCGAGCTGCTGCATCTGCTGCTGCATCCCAAGCCCTTGTCCAGTCAGTATATATTATGTACATGGAGACTATATTGTATCAGAAAATAATTGCAGTTTTACTAGTACATTCCTTTTCCGATAATTTCGTTATCGGATCCAATGTACTATTTTAAAAAGATTTAACACAAGCTTCAAACCACTTATAGGCTAATTTTAAACATAATACATTCAGTAGTGTTAAATATAAAGCCGGCTCGCACATAGACAGCTGGATGTCAGTCAAACATGTTCGCCTGTGACGCACGCCTCCTAACTGTATTTTATTATGACGACAAGTCAAAGTAATAGAAATGCATAAATCAGTCTGACAGGCGACTAAAATGTAATGGGAGAGAATAACAGCAGCGAGAATTTTAGATCGTCATTCACAGAAAAAAAAAAAATTGTCAGTGATCTTAAAATTCACTTGCAAATAAGATAACTGTTTCTATCGCTTCATTCTACTAACAATCATTGGCACACTTTCATTAAAAGGAAGATATTCTAAAACATTACGCCTCAACAGGTCTGCCTAAAGAGAAGATCTGCGACGACTCTCCCATAGAGTTGGAGGTGGAGCCGGTGTCGCAGTGGCCGCTGCAGCGCCCCGCCGCGGCCGCCGATCTACTGGCGCCCTTGCCACCTTCCAACCCATTGCTACAGCCGCAGACTTGCAGGGTAACAATGTTATTAAAAACTGGGATAATAGGATAATTTGTTTTTAGTTTTGTGTATATCATGATAGAATCGTGGTATTTCAGCGCCGTCGCCATATTGGGCTAGGTTGTAGGTTTATCACTTGTCCCGTGGAAGGCGAAATTTTTAGCGTCAGACAAGACTACATTAGTTTTGTTTTCATATATTCTTCAGTTCTTACCATTAAAATCGCTACCAATTCTATACACACAATGAAATCTGGTTTTAGAACTGGTAACATTATTAATACAACAATAATATAGGACTTAAATCCAAATTTCTATATTTCAATAACCAAAAGTATAATAAAATAAACTCTTTTACAGAGATGCGCAGACATGTGCATGAGCGAAGAGGAGCGGTGGTTGTCTCAAGTGGAGATCGTGACCCACGCGGGACCGCACCGGCGACTGTGGATGGGCCCACAGTTCGTGTTCAAGACATATAACTGCACGGGGTGAGTAAACAGACAGAAATATAATATGCTTCACTGTTTGATTACTTAAATTTTGAGCATGTAGGCATTGAGCCTAAAACAGATCCTTGAGGTACTCCGATTTTTCTGTAGTTTTAAACTGAAAGTTTTTGCATTAAAAGTTTGTTGTTAGCTCCGATATAAATGCTTTATATAAAATTGGTACTATTAGTATTCTTTTTTTTTCTTAAACCATATGCACTACAAACAATATAAGCAATATTGTTTGTGATTGACAGTATCGAATGAATTTCGAAAGCAAAAATTAGTTTTAGATTGAGTTTAACATTAAATTTCACAAAAACAACACAATTAGGCTAGATACTTTTGTGTAATTCATAGAATTTAAGCGACTATCTTCATATCTCGCGAAAAATGTATCTTTTAATTTTGGTGAGACTTTTACAATAATTGTCATGTGTTTCCGTAGGTCGAGCTCGTCGCTTTCCGAAGCGGAGACAGTGGAAGTAGATACGACGGCAGCCCGCGGCGTGGCTCGCTCCAACCCCGTCAACATGCCGGGCGTCAGGCCCATCGTACCTGTGCTCATCGACTCCGGCTCAGCCAGTAAGAACTCTTCTTTAATATACTTCAGATTTTCTTCCAGGTATATTAATGTTCCTGGAAAAATAGTTAAGTTGATTTTACATACCTATACGCGCCAGGATCGCATTTTGCCGATCACAGCAAGAACAACAGCTTTTTACAGAATTGAGTGAAAAACAGTTTTTTTTTAATCTTTGGGAGTTAAAGACATAAAAATGAACGATTTTGACAGTGATTGAAATCCTAACGTAACCTTGCTTACTTGCAGGTTCCCTAGAACACTCGCCATCAGACAGTTTCCGCCGCAAGTCACTGTTAGCGGAGAGCGGCCGCGCGACTTCAGTATGTGATGTGCAGCTTAGAGAGGATCTGGCGGAGGCCATGAAGGAAGACCACGGTATGTCACATGTTTTACGACAGATTAGATATAATATGAAATGTCGGTTAAGGTAATTTACTTAATGAAATTAGTCTTTGAATGTGCCATCCTTAATGGAAAGTTATAACTAAACAATAAACAACGTTACTTAGACCTGGGTTGAAAATGAATCAATTTGCATATTGAAATATACAACTTTTATGGAAAGCAGTAGTTTTTAATGAGAAAATATGTTGGTCTTTCCATAAAATTACATCATTTTATCAATAAATTCATCAATTCAGTCTATCGAGGTTCACTGCTCACATGGGTTTCTACCAAGTTCCGCCACAAAACCCGGTCCTCCGCCTACCGAATGCAGTTTGAGCTTTCATCAGCCGATTTCTAATTACATTTTTCTGAATTGGCTGCTTTTCCTTAGAGGAGTTATGCATTTCGATGAAAGATTTAAATAAGGCTTTGGGTTTTATGACGTTGTGTATTTGAATTGAGCTATAATAGGACCATCACTAATATGTACGTTGAGTAAATTACCTAAACCAATTGTAATGTTAGTTACTACCTAGCTATAAGCAGATTCTCAATAGTTGTTGTTAACACTGAAATTCGGTATATGGAACACAAGGTTCAATTTAAAAGTAGTTAAAAAAATTGAGGCATTATTCAACGAAATTAAATTGGTAAAATATTAATAGCTCAGATGTTAAAAAAATATGTGTGCGCCGTTTTATTTGATGGTAATTCCATATTTAAATCGTATAATTAATGCATAGGTATCAGAGCTACGCGTGTTTTTGACAAAATATTTCTTTTAATTTAACGTGTTTAAAACAATCGCGTGGGCATTCCGCTTTTAAAATTTAATGACTGTATTCAAGAACGAGCTTGGCAAAGTTTTGTCGGTCGAATAAAAACATGACATGGAGTCAAATTAAGTTTAATGGTGTTTATTTGTCTCCATATCCCATTTAAAATGACATTTTGCTCAGTGTCCTTCTTGAATACGGCTTTAACTCTTTGGACATGTGGACAAAGATTGTTGCTAAATATGTTCATAATGGTGCATACGATGTAATCGCGAGTGCAACGTTTTTGGATTTCGTTTACCACCGAGTGAATATCCAAGAGCGAAGCATGAAGCGGAGGAGCCGGAGTCTCTCGGCGCTCGCAGTAGTCTCGCCGCCGCCTAGCGAAGCCCAAGGCACCGGCCCCTGTGGCTCCCCGCTCCTCCGCCCGCGTAGTAACGGTTGCCTTCGGTTTCGCTAGGCGCGGCGCGGCCGGCCCCGGCCCCGGGCGCGGCCCCGGGCGCGGCCCCGGGAGCGGGCGGGCTGGCGCGCGCCGTGGACCCGGCCGGCACCGTGGTGCAGCGCGCGCCGGCCGAGCCTGCGCCCGAGCCCGAGCTGTTCGCCAGCGACAACCGCGACGAGGCGCGCTTCCGGCCCGTGCTGCGCGCGCCCGCGCCGCCCGACGCGCGCCCCGAGGAGCGCGCGCGCCCGCTGCCGCGCGGCACCACCATCCCGGCGCAGAGCCTGCCGCCCGCGCCGCCGCCCGCGCCGCGGCCGTCGGCCGCCGCGCTGCCCACCGCCGTGCTCATCCCCGCCGCGCTGGCCGCGCCCGCCCCACCGGATAAGTATAGCGTAGGGGAGGCGGCGCGACTGGAGACGGATGCCAGGCCGAGTGCGAGGGGCTTGGCGCCCGCCGAGCGAGCGACTGGGCCGCCTCCCGACTCACTGCCAAAACGGCCGTCGGGTGATATTCAGCCGGCCGCCCGACATAGAGTTAGACGATCTCCCACCCCAAAGTCGGATAGTGATAGAGTCGTTAGTGACGACACTCTTAGGGATAAAAAATCTAGTAAAAGTAAGGGAACTACTCGATCTCGGGACCAAGATGTTAAGGCCTCGAAATCGAATGAAGTTCAAGAGAAAAGCCGTAGGGAGTCTACTCCTAAATTAGAAATAGTTGATAAGATTGAAATGCCTCGAAGGGAATCTATTTCGAAAGAACCTGTGTCAAAAGAATTTGTTTCGAGGGAACCTGCTCCAAGAGAATACGTATCAAGACATTCTGTGTCTAGGGAATCTATTCCAAGAGAATCTGCTGCTAGGCAATCTGTATCGAGGGAGTCTATTCCTAAGGAATCTATTTCTAGAGTGTCTCTGCCAAGGGAGTCTGTTCCGAAGGAACCTGCTCCTAGAGCTTCTATACCAAGGGAAACTCCTCCAAAAGAACCTACTCCGAGATCATCTGTGACAAAAGAAATTAAAAAACCTGTTTTCGCAGACCATGTTACTAAGGAGCCCGTCCCTGTACTCCCCGCCGAGCCGATAGCTGTTGTTCTGGATACTAAAGAGGAAATTCCTTCAGTAGCGGTAACTATAAAAATGACTTCTAAGAAAAAATCTTCTGAAACTAAAACTGTTAAAGAAAAAACGGAATTCATTAAAACTGAGGAGCAAGCATGGGATATGCTTCTAAATGAACCAGAAAAACCTTTATACAGTAGTTCTGTCGTAGATGAAAAGCCAATTGAGGAACCTAAAGCAAAAGTTAAAAAGCCCCGTAAAGCCAAAAAGTCTCAAGATGACGCACAGACGAAAGATGAGGATTCCTTTGTTGAAATTCATGCGATCGAAGATAAACCACAGCAGTCTAGCGGCGAGTTGGTCTCCATTTCGACCCCATATGAAGACTTAGAACCTTTCCCCCTTTTGGCTAAGCCTAAGAAGACGCGTTCGTCTAAAAGTGCAACTCCCGAGAGAAAAGATCAGTTTGATACTAAAGATGTTTGGGGTATAGATGAAACTGAACTTACTGTCGCACCTAAGCCGAAAAAGAACGATGACAGCTCTTTTAAAATGGAGTTTGTTGAACCGTTACCAAAATCAAAACCTAAGGAAATAGAAATTGAGATGCCTAAAACAGATACTCTTAAAGTTACCGAAGCAACAAACGAAACTACTTCCACATTGAAGGAATCACCAAGAGCTAAAAAGAGCAAATCTCTTTCACCATATGCTGATCGCAAGCCCACAGAGAAACGCTACGAGACAGATGTCAAGGACGTATATGTGATAGATACGATGAAAGAGGAATTTCCTGAAATTCAAATCACTAAAGGCACTAAGATGCGAAAGAAGTCTCCACAGCCTGAGAAGAGCCAAGAAGTAGAAGTAGCTGAAAAACCTATTAAATCGTGGAGTTCTATTGCTGCTTCCAAAAATAGCAAAAAAGAAGAGAAATTAACTGAAGAAAAAGTAGAAATAGATAAGAAATATGAAAGCGAAAGTGTTAATGAGACTATAGGTTTAGATGAAGAAGCTGGGTCTTCCACACAGGTGTCGTTGCAAGAGAAACTTATAGAGCTTTGTAAAAGAACCGATATCATGGTAGCTGAGTGTGATGCTCCTTCAGAGTTGAACTTTGTCGAAGAACATCATTCTGTCCTCGATTTACCTCCACTAGGACCTCTGGATTTCGGTTTAGATGATTTTAAACTAGAAGTCATGCGAGACAGCCTTCTAGAGATCAACGATGGAAATGTTACAAGCCCAATATGCAAAATAAACATAGATAATATACTGTCAACCATTAAAGAAACTACAAGCAAAGCCATTGAATCAAGCGCCTTCAACCTGATAGATTTAGAAAAAGTTCCCTTAAAGAAAGAGAAGGGATTTAGTGTAATTGAAAACGATAAAATAACTTCGCAAGAGGTGAAGATTGATGATGATAAGTCCGATGATAAGGAGATGGAGAAATCATCGGATGATGACAATACTTCACCGGTTGTATCGACTGACAGTGACAAGGAGGAAAAGAAATCATCTGGTGCTTCTAATGTAACCATGCCTTCGTCAAAGCAATCGTCTAAGTCTAAAAAGGCGCGTAAGAAGAAGAAGTAATTAACTGTGTTCAGTGATATTAATGTTCAATGTTTCGATTTTTGCAATATTTATTGTAGTTTATACAAAAGACATTTTCAGCTTACGTGTGCTACATCAACTATTGTAACGTTACTGATATCCGATTTTTATATATTTTATTTGTAAGTAGTATAAAATAATACTCTGAACAACATTTGCTTATCAAATTAAAATGCTGTTTAGATAAAAAAAAAATCAATTAAAGTTTTAAATATATTTTGTAACTTTTATCTTAACTATGCGTGGTTGAAATGTGTGTTATACTAACAAGTTATTTTATGTACGTATAGACTATTCTCGGTTATTTCTACCTTTGGAAATTATTAGTTTAATATCCCTAAAGCGATCTTTGTCTAACATATTTTTTAAATAAGACTTCGGTATCAATAAACTTCGTTATGATATAACGTAAGCTGATCATGTCAATTTTACGCGGTTAGAATCAAACATTTGCTGCTGTTGTAGTAATCTTAGTAAGTAATGCAATTAATGTGATTAAGCACAGGTAAAAGACAAAAAAAAACCTTAAAATGTTTATAAAAAAAAGTGATTTTAAATATTTGCTACTAAAGCCAACAGTACTAGGCAATAACATTTTATCGTTGTTCAGTAGCGGTATTGTATGTCATATCAAAAAAATAAACATAAAAATCTAAAAACCTAGCAAAATACACAAAAAATCAATTCTACTAGATTTTTTATGAAGACCAAAAATTCCAATAAATTCGAAAAGTATTAATTACTATATACTCGTAGCGTAAGGTTTTTGGCAAGTTTTTGATATTAAAGACACTTCTAGAATGGGCGTGGCGGTCTTCATAACAGACCTAGTACATTTTTTTTTGTATAACGGTACTCCATTTAGTACTTATCTCTTGTTTTAGTTATTAGGTGTAGATGAATAAAATCGCATACATTGTGGAAACAAGCAGCTGTGCGCTACGCAAGACCTTTATAAAGGCCAGTATATACTTTGCTTACCCGTCATAAGATTTAAGCTTGACCAGTATATTATATATTTTGCGCATTACTTTGGGAGATCAGGTGGCCGTATACTTTTAGGACCATTCTTTACTGAAAATGCAATGGTATTTTGTGCTATCTTAGTACCTAATACGGCCTCCAGCTTTTTCTATCCATAGGGGCGTTTTTATTGACCTTGATATGATTAAGGCTCATTTTAAATAATATGTAATGTCTTGATCGTACCTCAGTATTAATTTATTGTGTTGCTTTGCCACCAACGACTGTTTCTGAACCAGACCAATTTAAAACTGAACTTGTAAGTTGATTTACATTATCAAGGATCTTATAAATTGGGCTCTATTAATGAAGTACTACAAAATACCTATTTAGGTTGTGATTGACGAACTACAAATTAGATTTTAATCTATTACTGTGCGTTAATCATGTGCTTCGTAATTAGTAGCTTAGTTTTGGCAGAAATATGCAGGTCGATTCAGAAACAGTCCAGGGTGCCTACCGTCGCCTCAAGTAAGATCGACGACAAAGTCAAAGCGAGATGGCACGCTACAAGCCGTAGAGCGCCATCTCGTTTTGTCTTTTAGAGTTGGTGGAAGGCCCCCAGCTTATGACTTAGTCACACCGGTATATGATACCCACTCACATGTACGGCTGTCTTCGTGTACAAATATATTGTAACTATCGACAAGTATTATTTATTAACCAATGTTTTTTTTTATTTAGCTTTAATATGTTAAATCATGACAAATATTTATTTTTATCTAATATTTTTTTGGTGACATTATTTCGAGTTTTCGATTAATTTTAGATACGTAGTTGGTGCATAATACTATTTATTATTTGACGTTAATTTGTAGCTTTTTAGTTCTGTATTATAAATAGTTCAATTCTTAGTATAAGTTTTCTATCGGCCGTAATTACCTTTGATTGGATAAAACTAAATGATGAAATTAAAATTGTGAAATTATTGTTACTAATTAATTGGTTTTACGATGTCAAAAAATGTATATAATGTAGGTGATTTTGGAAAAGATCTAAATGACGAACTGTACAAGTTGTAAGACTATTTATTTTATAAAATATCGTGTAGAGTGCTCTTAATGCGAGATGTATGTTATTCTGTAAGCTGAGCATACTGCTGTAGTCTTGTGTGTGTGGATCAAGTTCAACCTCGGAAAAGGATAGATTTATTATAATCATTTGATCTTTTCAAGTAGTACTTATTTCGGTATTTTGTTCTCATACAAAATTAAATTATACCATTGGCTTTGTAATTACGTAGATTAATTGCGTATCCCCTATTTTTTTATTCTTTTTTGTTTTTTATTTTTAGTCAATTACTAACGGCAGCTTATGAACTGCTTCGAAATTGGTACGGACCAAATAATATTGTCGATTTAAACATAATATATTTGTTAAGGATTTGATTCCTGAATTTTTGGAAATTGTTTTATTTTTTTTATATTGCGGGATTTTAGCTTCGTAATCAAAATTATGTTCTCATCATCTAGTTTTTATTGGCATTTGAAATTATATATTTCGTTGTTGTTTTAAACAATTTGGATAAGAACCAGTCCGATAGTAGCAGCAAAGTCTATATAGTATTAGTAAATCTGACAGATTATAATTGTAAATAATAGTCGAATCTAATCTATTACTTCGTATTACATAAAGATCTGTATTGTCAACTTTTTCTTCAGTAATTAATAACACCAATATGTTGTGTCATACAAAGCATAATAATAACTAATCATACGTTTAAAATAATGTGGAATATTAAGGAAATGTTGTATGTTATGGAACAGCCATTAAACCAAAAGCAATGTAAAATCTGTCTGCTTGACTGTTTGTAAGTGCGTAACACAATCTCAAAATATAAAACTTGGACATAGGATATAGCATGTATTTATTACACACTAAATGTGATCAATTCTGAAATTCTAAAATTATATGGTTGCCTTTATTAAGGCGTAGGCCGATTATACGTATTGTCGTAACGTATGCTAAATGTCTTTGCCTTAAGTGTTCGCGTGTAATGTATACTTTGGCTGAACTGTTTTGTTGATAATGTTATGGAGTGTTTAAAAAAAATCAGGATAGTATCTATATAATAAAGATGAGAATTCAAAAACAGCATTACGTCGTTTTATTTTCTCTGTCAAAAACCAGGCACACCACACAACAAACTATGTAGTAAGTAAGACAAGAGATCATTGTTAATTAATGTACACTTAACAAAAATCTTGCAACTATACACACATTTTGATCAATTCACTTCAACTTCTAATGAAAAAGATAGCCTGCAAGTAAAAACAGTCCTTATATGCATCGCCATAAAGTTCAAAGTTCAAACCATACTTATGAATGACTTATTATCTTCCAGCAATAACCACAAGCGGTCGTTACGAGGCGGAACAGGAGGAGCTAAGTTCGAGCAGTTTCAGTTCGGCGTCGCGCGCGTCCCTCGACCCGCCGTCGTCGCCCACGCCCAGCTGCGGCGGCGACAACCAGCTGCACTTCCCCGGCGACTCCAGTAGCTCTGTCTAGAAGTAAACTCACTTTTTGAATATATTAGAAGCTAAAATATATTAGGACATTAAATAATCTCGCCAAACATCTGAACTATTCATTTTTTTTAAGAATCACGCATAGTAAGCATGGTTCTTAAAAAAAAACTATTAAAAGTTTATGAAGGAAAGAGGGGTGTCCATCTCATTTAGGATGAAGGGATGTAGTTTCTGTTAATTGATATCTGAATAATTATAATTGATATCCTCTATATAATATTTTGGCTTCTAATATATTCTAAGTAACGCAGAAAATATTTTTATACGTTGTGGTAATGAGCAGATAAAATGACTATTTTTCATACTTCGTTTAATGACAAAACCGGTCATTATATTTGTTCTTTGCTCCTTGAATGAAAATGTCATAGTTCTTCAATAACCTTACAAGGAGATCAGAATTTCTCACTAGCCGCCGTATGAATAACCTGGCGGTAGAGGTCACCACTTAGCTTAAAGTGGGATTGCTGAAGTTAAAGAAGCGAGACGTGCTACATGCTGAGAGTAATGTCTCTCTTACACAAATTTAACAGTCTAACTTAAAAAGTGGGTGGTTGGTCCGTGTAATGACATTTAAACTACTAAGATGATTGACCTTCTTCACAAATACGTACCACGCCCTCTAATCAAGTGAAATTTCTTCAATCGTTAACGTTAATAGAAATTTTTCAAATGTAAGCAAATTACAGGTCTAAGTCAAGTGACTTATTGAAACTCAATGTAATTTCCATACCTTTTAGGCGTTCATTGACGTTAATGATCGTACAAATGTCACTTGGTTAAAGGGCTTTTCATCTATAAAGTGGACGGGTCAACCAACTTCTTGTTCCTTCAAAGAATCGAAGTTGTTAGTTCATCTGAGGTAGTGGAAATCATTTTTGGTAGTTTTAATGTTGTAAGGCAAACCAATCAAGTAACTTTAATTAAAAGATAAGACTATGGTAGCCCGTATTTTAAAGTTACATGGTTAGTTGAATAGGAACGGATAGTGCTCGATTCGAGTTTTTATATTTTAGCTAAGTGCTAAGTCAGAATATAACTTAGTTTTGTACTTTAAGGCTCAAAATTGAATGAAGCTTGTTTTGACTGTGGTATCAGGCGTGCACACGTTTCGATTGATAGCCGTAAAATTCAGGAGGTATTAGGTAAGAAAGTTGTTGATTTATTGGCGAGATTATGACTAGATAAGGATTTAGGTTTGGCTTATGCTTGTTGGATATTTAAAATTGTGGAAAGTTACATTATTTAAAAATCACAAAGTTTTTAGAATTCTATAAACAATTTATTATGATCTTCAAACTTAAATCGATATGTTATTTATATTATTAATGTATGTCTTTTAGATTTAGGTCTCACTTGACACTTAATGCTAGTTTTAAGTGTAGTTTTTTGAATGTATCATTTGGAGTATTTATTATTACTAGCCTGGAATGTCCCACTGCTGGGCAAAGGCCTCCCCACTCTTCTTCCACTTGTCTCTGTCATGAGCCGCGAGTGACCAGTTCGGTAAGAACGAATCCAGGTCATCCCGCCATCTCCGTCTGGGTCTGCCTCGCTGACGTCGGTTTTGTGTCACGGACCATTCAGTGGTAATTTTTGCCCATTGGTTGTTTGGCATACGACAGACGTGACCAGCCCAATTCCACTTCAACGTAGCAGCTTTATGAGTAACGTCTAAAAGTTTGGTTGTGGCACGGATCTTAGTATTTCTTATTCTGTCCGTAAGTTTAATGTTAAGAAGACTCCGTTCCATTCCTCTTTGGCAAACCTCGAGTGCGGACCTCTGCTGACAAGTCAAAGACCATGTCTGTGCGCCATACGTGAGGATCGGGAGAATGCAAACGTCCATGAGTCTCTTTTTGAGGGATAGAGGAAGTTTTCCCTTCATAAGATCTTTCATAGACCAATAGCTTTTCCAGGCATTTTCAGTGCGTCTTGCAATTTCTTGTAGTATTAAGTCAAATATTTTTTATAACTTTGTTTCGATACACAAATTACTCTAGATACTTTCACTATTTGTTTTGAAATATAACATTTGCATCCCAAAACTTGGATATACTAATAGTTTTAAGCGATTATAGCTCTTATGTCCGTATGGTATAGGAACTGAATTGGAAATGGCTCATTCCAACCTACAGGCGTCAGATTAAATTTTATAGTATAGTTGTTTTCATATCTTCTTAAAGAGTACATAAAATAGTTTGACGCGTTTTTTAAAGGACAATTGAATGAATATGCAGGCAACTAGCGCCATTTGTGACAGTATGCAATTAAAGCTTAGGGCGAATTATTCTCAAGATATCGAGTAAGAAACTTGAAAAATTAAAGAGTTCTACTCACACAATTACTTCACCATCACGTAAGGGAGACGGCGCTATGCGTTGTCGCTTTCACAATGGGAACAAACCTGCTTTTTAATTTCATAATACAACAATTCGCCGGATTCCTTGATGACGTCACTTGCCTGTATAATTCACGTTACATAACTCCAAAAACATCGTACAATATTTGGTATGTGATTCAACATTAAATGCATTTGTTTACCGTGACTGTGATATGTAGAAATTATAGAGCTTGTAGGTTTAAAGTTGGATTACAGTTGGGGCTCCAAATGCTTGCTTATTTCCTTACTAGTTTTGTTTATACATTCCATATGTTACAATAGTTTGACACGTTAATGGGGTCTGGTAAATTAATTCTGCAACGTCACTTGTTATGTACCGAAGCAGTTATCAAAACCTACGGTTAGAATGATTTTTCATGATTGCATAGAACTATAGAAAATACATTCGTCTCACGAATAGGCCAGAAATGTTTTGTAAAGGTAAAAATCGATATAAGTTTTACAAAAAAATAATAAGAAAAGATTAAAGCCTTCCTTGAACCGCCTTTTTATAACACATGATTTACAAAAATAAATTATCATTGTGATGTTTAAGAAATTATTTTCCCAGACTCACGTTAAGATGGCAACACTTACCATTACTACCAAAGTACTCGCGAGGGTAGAAATTGATTTGCTTCCGTCAAACGTCTTCCTTATAATTGATTCCTGTAGAAACAAAAACTTTCCATTTCGCTTTATGAACGTGTTAATGTATTTATTTATTTATTACGCTTTCGTGTTATATTTGGACTTTCATGACTAATGACGTCACTAATCACTGCAATAGTAAGTGAAGTTTTAAGTTAAAACGGTGTTCATAAAAAAGTTTAATTTAACAGTAAAAATTGTCTTTATAATGCAAATATAACAGAAAAGTTTGTTTTGTGTAAGTTGACTTATTTATTTGATATAAAGAATGATAACGGAAAGACATTGTGCCTGTTCACAGCTGTGTTAAAAAGAACTTTTAAAATTGTGACACTTTGAAATCGCTTTCATGGCATCGCAGTAAGGTTCATTATCGCAATTCTAAAAACTGATATGATCATCAGAGAAAAATACAGATACAAATAAATTGTAAATTTTATGCCATTTGTCAATCAGTTATCATTCCAAGGATATTATTTATGTTTAGGTAATAAATCGAAATCGAAAACGTTTAAAGTTTAGTACTTACCTAATTATATTTAAAAATTTAGTCATTCGGAAGTTTATCAAAGAAATATAGGTGGATACTCTTCTGATAAGAAATAAAAAAAATAATTTGGAAATTTCATTTATTCATAATCATGAGTAACTTAGTGATCCACATATATTTTCTCAAAATTGTATAACTTATGTAAGGTAAGGTAAGGCATTAAGCTAAAAGATTTTTATATGAAAGTAAATAAAATTAGCGAATGCGTGTGTGGTTATGAAACTCCCAAAAACGCTGATAATGCAAGTTCAGACGTGTTATGGTGACAGGTTAACATGTGGGGACAAACAGACATTTATTAGCTTCATGAAGTAGAAACAATTCGCTTGTTGTGTGTTACTTAACATAATGCGTAAGAGAAATACTTTTTTGCAAGTGACATAATTTTCACTCTGGTTCCTGAAAGGTTGCAATCTGTTGTCAACAGTTGTTTGGTAGACAACTGCCCATAGAAGTGACACTCCAGCTAAAAATTATGTTTTTATTTTGCAATACGTCTTTCAGTGATCGGAAAGCACGCATCGTGGAAATATGTTTTCATTGAAATCAGCACTCGTATATTGAATGTCAAATTACGCGATGTAATCGTCTAAAGTACATAATTATATTTACATTAATGATTATATATATTTGTATAAATGTCAAGATCATTTATTTATTTACATTTTAATTTGAGTTATATTTTTCAATGAAAATCATTATTTTGTATAATAAAGTAGTTAGACGCTAGTTTTTATAGTAGCTACCAACTTGCATATAATATACTTACCGTGCATGCTTTGCTAGATTTTTACAGAAACATAGCTTTGGATTATATCTTCGTATTGCCAATTAATAAATTCGGATAATGTTGCCTACTCCATTTTTTCTTGTTATAGCATAATTTGTTTAATTAAACTTGACAATGTTAGCTCAAGTTACCAATAATTTGTGATAGACTCGTGTTCGCAATAGATGAATAGAGGTTTTACACAATCATGTTTGGTACGAATATAATCTTATGCACCCGTTTGTTGTCAGTTTCTATATTCATTGTAATATTAAAGGTATGGTCAGATAAAACTGAATAAAAATCCTATAATCACGATAATGCATTTTAAAAATAAGCCGTCACCTAAAAATTGGTTAAGATTTTTTGTCTTGCCATCTGACTGCACCTTAAATATTGTTTTTCTTTAAATACGTTACGTAAAAATTTGTTGCAAATGCGATTTTTTGTCGTGAATAGTCTTTGTCAGGCCATAACAAAGTAGTCAGTTATATAATTATAGTATACAAAATCAATGTTATTATGTTTTGTATGTATTGAACAGTAGGGTTTTCGAAATTATGTTAAATTATCTATTATTGAATTGTTGTAAACATTAGGTAGTTGCTAACCAAATGCAAATTAGGTTAAATTTTGCTAGCCGCGATTTTATTGTTTTAATGTTATTCAATATATTTGAAGTAGATGGAAATAAGCAATTTGGTTAGTAGATATAATGGTTAAGATTGAGAATTATGCATAGAACTTGGAAATGGTTTTCTCACGTAGATTTTATACGATCATAGGTTTTCGCCAGTGACTGGAATACAAATTTCGCCAAAATTTCTCGTGAATTCACTAAAGTGACAAATTGATGTTTTGGGATAGAATTATTGTGATGGTTGGATGTGATAAGGCTATAAGTAAGTTAGCCCTTAGACGTATTTACAAATGTAAGCTAAATTCCTATATTTTATTAAGACAATTAGTATGTAACAGTTTACGTTTGTAAGACATGAATACCAATAAATCGATTCTCAAATACCCTTGCTTTTTTATTACAAAACTCTACCTTGTATTTAAGCAAGTATTCATCGTATGGAATCTGCATACCTTCACTACGATTTCACTCTCTGTAATAAAATTGGGTTTTATAATAAAAGTCTTACTAACATTATATGTATATTTTATATCATGGTACAAACAAAACAAAATACATTTAAGGCACCGTCATATCAAAAAATATTTATAATATAATTACAATCCATGGAATGTACGGATTCATTCTTATTTAAAAAAATGTTGAGAAATATGTAATACTATTATTTTAAACTTATGCATTCAGATCATAAACTATACATGATAAATCGAAACAATAAAAGAACTATCAATAATTTCTTAAACATACATCTCTGGGGCTTGGACGGGAACAGTTACTTATTCTAATACTATGATATAAGATCTAATGTAAATACAATTTCCTATTTTAAGAATAAAAAAAATACAATAATTCTATGATTAAGTTACTTCTCTACAAAATGTATATGATAACGTGCCAGCCTATACTAATTTGGTATTTAAATACGTACTAATATAATATGTTAAATTAAAAACTTACTACCTCATATTTCAATTCAATTTTATGTAGTGTAAGTCATTTTTAGTCTCGTAATTCTACTCTTACGAAAGTTGGACGGAGAGTATTTACAATAATACTGTATACAATACTAAAGAATATATCAATTACTATTCAGACCATTCTTCTTAAATTAATACATGATTTTATTTAAAAATTACTTCATTACCATTTTAATTATTGTTATTCACATAAAAAAATAAGTAGGTACATAATAGCTTTTTTCGGAGTTTCGGGACGGAATGTATTGCACGAGATTAACAAGATTATTTTATGGCATTGCTTAAACTTCTATGTATAATTTCTATTACGTATTAAAACGTTATCTCTGTTTAACATTATAATACATTGCCTTCATGAAGATTCAGATCATTGCTTTAACACGATTGCAAAGTTAACATTATTGCTACCATCTTCCATTTATGACTTAAAATAACGAATACAAGCAATAAATAAAAAAAAATACTTTTCAGTACACAAAACATGATCTAAAAATCACAAAACGAACGAAAAACTTACTCGTCCTGTCATACACATCTGATATTGACCCTCACAATAAGGGTATCGCCTTTAACAAACCCGCTCCTTACAACTTCAGCTACTACTGCGTATTCCGTATACCCGAAACCTCTAACACATATCTCCGTTGTCGGCTTCCTGAACGCTGTCAGCGTCGAGTTGGACATCATGGTGTCTTTCTGTGTGAGCTCTGGGTTGTATTGGTTGATCATTGCGAAGGAGATGCGACCGTTGAACGGCCATTCGAGACAGTCGTCGTTTTCGGTCTTCATTAAGTGCACGTGTAGCGCGAAGCAGTGCGGGTTTTGAGGTGATATGTTGAGGCGGACGCAGAATCTTTAAAAGGGAAACGAAAGTTGTGTTATTTTCGTTGTTTACTGTATTTTGGTATTTGATATGGAACAAAAAAAATGGGATGGAGAAAATTTGTTGTCTGTTTTTGATCATATTGCTGGGCAAGGCGTCCCCCTTTTTCTTCCACACTTTTAAAGTTTTTTGTATGCAGACAAATTTACATATAAAAAAATCACACAAGAGGATTGACCTACTTTATACCTTATACTTAATTAAAAGTTCACTATATATTTCATAAGGATATCTTCTCAATTGCAAACTAATAACATTTTTACATATTCTCCTTATTCAAGTCAGCATTACAACTTAACAACAAAAATACTCAACCTAATACAACACAAATCATCTTACCTGTAACCATTAGGGGAGGTATAAAACCCGGGGCTGTACAGCATCTTGTAATGATCTTTCACCATGGCTGCTAATCTCGCCTGAAAGTTATCGATCTTCCAAACATAGTTCCCCATACAGTATCGCAGTAGCATGTCGTTGTTCTGTTTCATCTTGGCTACGGCGAAGGCGGATAGTTGTTTAGACATGTTCGCTATGACTATGTCCTGTTCTCGGTTTCTCTGTTCTAGTACGACTACTCGTTCATAGAGGGCTCTGAAATTTGGGTCAGAAGTTATAATCATATTTTTTATTTATAATCAAATAGCCACTTCCAAATGGAAAGTGAACAAATATGCTCCTTTTCCTATCAAGAGCAGCTTTTGGACTACAACTGCGTGTCAAACACGCGACCCTAATGGTTCAGTACAAATTGGCCAAAGGTAAACAAATCGGTTGGGTGAAAAATTCATGAGTAAAAAACCATTTCACCACCAGCAGAAATAAATTATCTATGAAAATTCGGGACCGACCAACAGACAGACAGCAGGTCCTCTGTAATAGGGTTCCGTTTTATCCTTTGGGTATGGAACTCTAAAATTATTTATAACTCTTTTAAACAAGTTACTTAACGTCAATCAGTAATAGAAATTAGCATATTGTTTTGAATTAATTCGCAAACCTGATAAGAGCACTGGTGTTATTAAGTGGTGCCGCAGCGGTAGTATTGCCGTCTTTGTCTGGCGCCTCCCACAACGTCATTGCTTCCTGCTCTTTCGCATCCATACTGGCGCTAGACATATCGTTGTTGATTTTCATCTCAGAGTATGCATTCATTAAAAGCTGGAATATTCAGAACAATATTTATAGAGAGCTTACTAAATTGTTAAACTTTTCAAGCCCCAATATTCAATTTTCAATCAAAGAAAAAAAAAAAACTCTTCAATAACTGAGCTTGAAATATGATTTTAATTAAGTAAATATACCATATTTGTCTAATCTAGTAGTTAAAATTAAGATAGACTTGGCGTTCAGTTTTTAGGGTGAATTTTGTTCGCGATATCAAGAATGAATGAATGAAACGGCACGATGATCTGGAAGCATACCAGCAAAAATGGATGGAAAAAGAAATAGACCAGGCAGGCAGGCAGAGTGGAAAATCGAAGGTGTGTTGGGACATGAATGGCTAAAACATCAAGAGAAAGGGACAATATTAATACAATCCTATTGGAACTCTACTTAATACTAACTGACAAGTTTATTTCAGCAATAGCACTGAAAGGCCTCCATCTGTGTTCTTATACAAAATCAAAACATTAACATAATACTCACACTCATATGCTTCTGAACATCAGTTTCCACATGTCTGTTCATCTCCTCCTGACTGTTAAACATATCCTTACAGCCGACTGCTTGGAAGGAGCATGGTACCGTCACCTCTGGCTGCGTGGATGTCTCAGGCTGATTGTATTCACACGCTGCTATGTGGGAATCCAAGTCTAGAGGTGTCACTTTGACTGTACATCCTGGAAAAAGACAAGTTTTTTGTTTATTTCAGAAGTAGTCTAAGTATTTATTTGTTGTTTTTTTTTATAACTCTATGCTGTTAGCCTAAGCACTGGATTTGACTATAGTAGTCAAAGCCAGTGCCAGCTGCTTAGATTGGACTTATAGTCCATTTGATTAGTGCTTAACTAGAGAAAACAACTTCAGTGAGACTATACCAAAATATAAAAAATGCTTAAACTATTAGTTAATTTGATTCAGTACTTATTTTTTTGGACTAAGTTTTTTACGAAAAATGTTTAAAGAACCAAATAAAGACGATTTATCTTTTTTAGATAAAAGATAACTAATCTATTGGTGGACCCGGTACTGGTGCTCTGAACTGAGTGTTTAGCAAAGGGCATGAGTATATGACAGTGTTATTATTTTTTATTTCATCTTCACCACAGCAAAGGTTGCTGTTTAGACAAGCTAACTATAGCTATCTTTCAATTGTTTATAAATATTTACACATTGTATACAGTTTGGTATTAGATAGTTGTTGCACTATACCCGTTTGGATATCCTGACTATTATTATCTATTAATTGAATACAGATACATTTCTTGTAATTTGTTACACAGTATTTTACTAGACATGAGTTAAATAAAAATATGCGACTTGCCTTTAGTGGAGAATGGACAATTCATTCTTTGCTCTTGTATTTCTCGTTTAGTGTAGTTGTCTGGAAATATGTCAACCTTCATGCTTAGGTTTATGTTGTCTATGGGGCAGTGGCCGCTGTTCCTATAAAACAAAAAAATAAATTTTGAATGAATACTTTAACTTTTGTTTTAGTAATACAAAAATGTTTGTTTTTGTTTTTGTAAGTCATAAAAGGTCACTCTTTGCCTGACATCTTATTTCATACAAATTCGAAGATTAAAAAATTAATATTAATGTCGAAATTATTTTACTGAATAATTATACTTACTGAAGCCATGAAGTGATACAGCTTTTACAGAACTTGTGTCCACAGGTGGTGATGACGGGATCTCTTAGCCAGTTGAGACACACCGGGCACTCGTAACGAGATTCAGGCTGATTGCTGAGAACTGTCTCATTAAGGGCTTGTATGCCCATTGGCTATAGAAAGAAGAAAACTTGGTTTTAAACTGTTTATTTATTAAAGCATAAACGTATAGTCAACAATAGCTAATTAGTTATTTAAATGAAATTATTAATAGTTTTATAAAGTTTATAAGAGGAACATCTACTCATTACAATATACTTAAGTTACTCATCAGTTGCTTAGTATTCAATGACCCGTACAACGAACCATTACGTATCATGGTATTTAACGGTTTGAAACTGACCTTCGCTTAAACATGAGACCTCAGCAAAAAAAATGACCATGAATGATTCCCATACATTCTATAAACTTTGAAATTGTAAATAAAAGTGTTATAATGTACTTACCGCAATGCCCTCTGAAGCATCTTTACTTCTGCCGCGATCCATTATTTATAAACTTGATTATCTAGAAAAACGGTTATTTCACAGTATTTTATTTTAAGCACAAGTGCCAAACTGCCACCAAAACATCATGTAAATGACAGAACAGGTGACTAAGGTTTTTGACAACGTCGTTCATGACATAACAAAAAGCAACAGATTAAAAATGAAAAGTTCAGAAACGATAATGTGCAAACTTTTTAAAACATCGACACTTAATTATACATTTGGTTGATACTGATTGGGAATACATCAAAAATATAGAGAGTTTTTCTTAAGTGGCTTAGCCTTTCATGGCACGTATAGAAATAACAGCCAGCCAGTTTGATAAAAAAATAATTCTCGTTTATCAAGCTTTGAAATACTTATTCTTTGTAAATAAGAAAATTTTACGATTTCGTTACCCGAGTAGGCTTTTTACAAAGAAGTCTAATCTAATTAATTTCACTGCACTAACGATTATCCAGAGAACAATATAAAGAAAACTCAAAAGAACCAAAAAAACACGTAGCTATCGAAAGTTATACCTCCTTAAACAAACACAACGATTTATTTCGGAAGTGATTAAAAAAAATCAAGACGTGCATCGAAAGTTTAAACGCCACAGTCACGATACATTCCTATCCGTCACCTAGAAAATACAAGTTGGTTAACGATTTCATTGTATGCTAATGCGTTTGAAAAGGCAAGACAGCCGCTGGTTCAGATATCTATCTTCCAAGTAGTGTTAGGACTAGCGATGTCAATAACCGTTAGTCATTGCCTTTGGGATTTATAAAGGCGATTTTCTTAAAGGTTAGAATGGAACTTAACGAGGAAATGTCAGTCAATGTTGAGTTGAGGTGTTTAAGAGGCAGGTAATCTTAATCAAACAATTTACCGCTGAGTTTGTAACCACGAGCAGATAAAATAAGGGTAGATTATGACTTGAAATTAAATTAAAACAGATGTTTTTGTAATAATGTATTTTTAATCACACAAATAATGGTTTTTTTAAGTCCCTGTGAAACGATTCTGGGTGATATAGAAAAGCATAAAAAGGTTAATGCCCAACAATAGCAATGAAAAAGTAAACTCGATACTAATCCCTACTAATGTTATAAATGCGAAAGTAACTCTGTCTGTCTGTCTGTTACGCTTTCAGATCTAAACCACTGAACTGATTTTAATGAAATTTGGTTCAGATATAGAGTTGACCTTGAGAAAGAACATAGGATAGTTTTTATCCCGGACTTTTGAACAGTCTCTTGGTAACGCGATATAACCGACGCCGGACCGGGCGAAGCCGCGGGCGAAAAGCTAGTATTAAACAAATGTTATAAAACATTGAAAAGTACTTATGACACTTACTTTCTGTAGGTACTTAGTAGATTCCTCACTCATGCAATAAAATGTTTATGTTCGATTGATTGTTTTCTGATACAAATTGCAACGTTTATCTTAGAACACAAATACCTGACTCTTCGTGATAGCCAAAGGCTTAATTGAAGTGGTCTTTACTGACACAATGTAGTTCTCTGTCTTTAGATCTTAACAAAACCATTTATGTTAATCAAGTAATGCGTTGTGTGATAGATTCAAGGTTTTTGGAACAGATTGATATGATACAGAAGAACCTACTTATGGCTTTATAGATATATAAAAAAGTAGGATCCTAAATATATCACACGATTTTAATACTTAGTTTCTTCTCAACACATAATGACTAAATTTTAATAATTAAGCGTTGAGTATAATAATTTTCACGAGGTGTTTTCATAATTATTTATACACAGGCTCACGCATATTAATCGGGATATCCTGACTAGTTTTGGACGAAACCAGAGGATAATGAACTGACGCGGATGCGAGGACGCGAAACACTTATGCGTAGATAATTGTATAAACAAATTATAATTTACGGGGTACTTAAATTGTTTAGAAACTGATATAAAGAATACTGTTGCTCTAGTTCTTACTATATTGTAACAAAAATGCGGACCAAGTCGACTACGTAAAGGCCTTATCAAACCGAACATCAAAGGCCTAACAACTAGATATTTAGCATAAGACAGTGTTAAACACAACCGATACACGTTCTGATACCAAAATTGATACACATTAAAGAACTGTAAAACAAGGATATAAAGACTAAATTCCCTTAACACATGAAAGATCGTTATTGCTAAATCAGTCGCGTATCAAATTCACGGCGGCTGGCGTTGAGCAACGTGTCATAGTCATTACATAAGGCCATATTGCCACTATTTTAATTCCGTCGATAACTCGTGAAGAGGTGCCAAACATTTGTGTGACAGAACTAACTGATTAGTTCAACAAAAGAAAGGTTTACAACAACTGAGAGATTCGGAGCTGCTCTTAGAAAAGGTTCCATGTGGAAAAAACCTGGTAAAGTGCAAGTTGGACTCACGTTTCTCGTGCGAATAGCACACATCATGGCTTACCAATAATTATTTTATCCCGATTCCTAATTATATTTCTTTCCCGATTCCCGATTTCAAAATAAACCATCACGATTTATGAGATACATCCTAGCCGAACGGACAGCGGAGCTTAACTAATTTCATATTAGCCCATTTACATAGTTAACCCCAAACATGAATATGCCAGTTTTTGGAAACATTCAAACTACATGTTCAATGTTCACTCTATTGAGAACAATCATTTATACATTTGTGTTTGTTGAAAGCCTCCGCCCACACATAATCACATATCCTCATGACCTTCGTATTAGATATATTTATTTAGCCTAAACACAGGCTGTGGTTCTGTAGATTATTTGCCTATACCCTACGACCACCCAGGCAGTTGATCATTGCTCTCTTTGCATTGCTTCAGCGACTAAGCAAGTATGGTCTTATCTATTTGTTGCCAAGCATTTAGAATTCTGATAGCGATAGCATGTTTATGATGATGCTTCTCATAATGGCTTCCTCAACTGCTACACCGACCATTAGATCTGAACTAAGTGATGCATGTCTATTATACTTGTTTTTATAACCGTCCAGTTTACTGCTTTGTACTCATACATAAGTGACCGCTTTAAATGCAAATAGACTTTTTAATCTGAATTAATAACTGGCTGATGTGTGAATACAGATTAATAATTATTTACAAGAGAAAAAACATAAGTTTTCAAGGTTTAATCCATGTCTGAATTCAAATGTGTTCTAATGATGTCGTTATAAATTTGAATTTGATTTCATTCATTTACATTAGTTTTTTTTTCTAAATAGTTTATCTTTGAGAAGTATTGAGAGAGGTCGTCTATAAAATATAAAGTAACTTTGAAATAGTTTGGATCGTATCGGTTTAATTTTAATGGAAGGTTGACCGTTCACTGATATAGCGGACCACGTTAAACCGTGGACGTTTACAGGCTGAAATGATGAATTGAGAGATAAGAGGCCCATAGATCCTAGATCCTTATAGACTGTGGCAACTCGATACAATTCCAATTTAAAGGAATTTGTGGCTTAAAGTTGGTCTATAAACCATACTTATCTTAATAATATTATATTCTTATCTTATTAATAGGCCAAAACCTCTACCAAAATTAAAAACGCCGTTTCATTGAAAATCATCAAAAAGCATCTCTTTTTTCTCTCTATATTAAAAAGCAAAAATCATTTTGCAAACCAACCATTTCCAATATTATTTTTCCACTTCATTAACTGTAACTGTAATTTAAAATTTAAATGCGGGCCTTAATATTAAAAGTTATACAACTCTAGTACAAAATGCATAGATAATATTGTAAATAATTATGTAATGCTAATATAAACACGGTGGTGGTCTGTATACGACCGTAAAATCTGTTTTAGCTCGAGATGCAAAATTATTTATTTTTCGTTACTACGAGAACTCGAATGTTTTTCGTGTTTGTTTTTAATTTTATTGTGTTTTACCCTTTTTATTGGAGTCTGCACTAAAAATGCTCTAAATTTAAATCATTGTCAAAGTCAATGGTGATGGTTTTACATTTTATTTGAATGCAGAACTTTTGTTCTGATCGAAGGCAGGAGATAATTATGTTTGCGAATTTTTCTTTTGTAAAATCATTGTGTATCTTCTGTTCTTTATTTTTGTCTTTTACAACTAATTTTTCCTCGATTACTTCAGAAATGGTGGCGCAAATTTTAGCATACCTAGAACCATATACATTTGATTGTAAAAATAGTCGAGTGCTAATGACCAAGAGCGCAGTTTGTGAAACGACAAAATAAATAAAATAAAATTTACGAAACTTGTTTAAAAAAATGCTTCACCACTATCACAGCACACAATAGTCGTCTGCACAAAACAATCTTGATCACCAAAGGTCATTTAAGGAAATGGCCGCCTCTTCTCCTTAATTTGACTAAACCATTACTTCCCCAAACGTTTACGCGGCCTTTTGACATTATCTATGTCATAATGTCAACAGTAGAAACACGGTGTTACGGAAACGGTGGTAACAGGTACTAATCGCATAATAAACAAACTGTGCAAGCGCTGTTATAACATTTAAATATTCTCCCCGCATTTGTTGGCGATAGAGCGGCTAATGTTGACAATTTTAATGTTGATTGAAGGTTTCTGTTTATTTAAAAACGCTTTTTTGTGTTATTGGGTTAGGATGCTATATTATAAGCAGCTTTTATTGACACTTCGAGATATGAGCCTCCAAGCTTTTGGGTTCCTATGTTATACAGTACCAAAAGCTTAGTAATTTGCTTAGCTAAGCATTAACAAATTTTGTGAGCGAAAATACTACACTCATTTTAAATTTTATTCAATTTTTTCTAAAACTACTTAAACAAAAAAATCTATGTCTAGGATAAAACGAAATAAAAATTACAGCTACAAAATACTGATGTCGAGCCAGATCTCGTTACTTAAACTCACCTCAAATACTTCACACGATTATTAAACTCAACCTCCTCGCATCAAACCTCCGTGACATGGAATCAAATTCAATCCGATTTAACACCGAATGAGATCTCGTATCGATTTTAAATCGAGTTCTCGTAGTAGTAACTTAGTAGTAGTTTTTATAAGATAGCGGTCGATCAACTTCGTTTAACGGTAAATCGAGTCATGGGCACCATGCACTACAAACTGGCTTACATCACTATTGAAAACCGGAAACACTGATGTGGCTAAGGTTTTTTGTAACGTTTTTTTAATCTATATTAGTTCTGCTCCAGTTGTGTAGTTGATTTGTCTTCACAAAATATAGATATTGTAGACGTTTTTTTTGCTAACGGTGTTGGTGATCGATAACAATTGTTGTTGTTTCTAAAACTAAACCCAGTCTTTCTGTCTTTTTTGTTTGTTTAGAAATGAAAAAAAAACATAAATTACTATATAATTAAGCTTCTTCATGGGGTAAAAACTTTAAATAATTCAATGATCAAAATTTTTAAGTAGCTTTCCCTACACAAATCTTAGATAAAACCATTCAGAGACTTCCTTCTTATCCCAGATTGATTTGATAAAAAAAGTAACAAAGGATTCATCCCCCTCAAAATAAACACCAAAAGAAACGTGTTAACTAGAGAAAGGGCCTGATTTTGTCGTTTTATCCCATTTAAAGATGGCAAGACCAAGGGTTGGCAAGGATAAACTCTTGTAAACGCTTGTAAACGTCAAAAAATCCAATAATAAAAGTTGTTAGTGGCCAAAACCAACAATAGTTTCATAAACTATCGCTGTTTGTTTAAGATCGACTTAACTGACATATTACGTATTAGTCGCTATCGCTAAGTTATTGCTATTTAACGACCATCGATCATATTTATGACGGCTCTGACAGTTTTATTGGTTTACGGTTTATTAAACTGTGACTGATATTTAACTGCTCAATTTAACTGATTTAAGGATCTTTAGATGGAGGTATATCATTTGTGAGTTATACTAAAATAACACTAGATATACTGGTGTTGCATTTACGCAATGATATAGTAATTAAAAATATACTTTTAACAACAAAATCATTCAATCACTTCAAATAAAGAACCAGTGAGCCAAACTTGATGATTTTTTTTTGGAATCAAAATTTAATGACAGCTTTTTTATGTGAGATAAAAATGCGAGGTAACAAACATTTAAAAAATCAGAGGAATTAAGAAGTTCCTCCTTTTGAAGTTGGTTGAAAATACATTTACTAACAGGTTTAAAAGTCATAGATGTCCATATGATACGTTGTTGCTATCACGACACGTAGTGAGGTCGCGGCTGTATCGAGTCGGAAAGCTCTAAAGCCTTTCAGTTGTAACCGAGCCGGGATCGACGGCGGACAGCCGCAACGTTAACGCGCGAGTTCGCGTTCGCGGTTTACCTCGCCCTTAAATGTTCAGTGTTTTCTCAGGATTTTCTGACTTAAACATAACGGTTTGAGTTTTCATGTTTTTGTTTTAGAGACTAGGTAATATTTGTGTCGCTTTTTTATGCGGGTTTCTTAAGAATAATTTTATGCAGATTTAAAAAGAAACACGTGTCGCGTTTATTATTATTGTGCGTTTAACAAAATTTTCTATATAAAAAACGTAATTTAAAGAACTAGGTCAATGTATAGATTATCTAAATTAATTAAAACTTTTCCACTATACATTTATAAATTTTTGATAAGAAGTACCTACCTATACAAATTTTTATACTTCATACTAAGTAAAAAAAAAATCTTTTGAATAAATATATGTAAAGCAATGACTTACACACAATTTTATTATTATCAGTTTCTTTAAAACAGTTTTACTAAGGTTCTCTTTCGTTTGTGCCAGAATTACTTCGAAAATTAGCAACTTTTATCAATGTTTCTCTTATTTTCTCTTTCAATCAATCCGGAGCATTTAAATCTTCATGACATTGACATTGACGAAGTAAGTAATCAATGATATCTTTACTGCAATCTCTTGAATATTTTCTCCTGAACTTGACAAGATGATATCGTAAGTAATTTTTATTAATATAATCGCGCTTTAATTGCATTTAAATTAATTGGCGTATCTGACGTAATTTAAAAAGTATTTAAATTACGCCAGTTCGGTGGTTCAATTATAATCGAATGAATTTTTAAGGGAAGATAATTTTGCCTCTTAGCACAATTTTTTTACTACCTTTAACTTGTATCTGCTAGTTATAACGTCTAAATAATATGTAATCTTTAAATCAATACATCTACCAAGAGCCATCCACCTCTGTCTTAATAAGAATTGACGTGAGTGTAAAATTGTGGAGAAAAATCTGATTTGAGCTATTGGTATAGTTTTTATAAATTGGAAGCGATTCTTTCACAAATTATTGAATACTACGGCAAATTACTATACCTTAACATCTTATTATTAACAGCTGTTTGGATAAACGTGTATTAGTTTGAAACAATAAGACCTCCATAAAAGCAATATTTGCGGTCTAACAAACGACGAACCAATCTTAAAAACTGGCTGAAAGTCGGATGTAACCAACAACGAGTACCTACCTGTACAAATAAAAGAAAGAATAGTTTTCTAACAAAATTCTCTATATTCGCCTTTTTATTAGTTTGGAGCCAGCAAAAAATAAAATAAACCTTTTTTTTTATTTAGTTTTAAAATGTTAACAACGCAAAAGTATGTAACTTAACAAACTAATAATTATCTTAAATAAAAAGTGCCCCTTCGTGCAATTATAGCGGAAGTGCAATAAATAAAGATCACAATGTAATGTTATCTTCTTACACTTCAAACTGTAAGTTAATTTAACACTTACGTGCAAACAAATAAACAACCTTTATCTTTAACGTTTGCGCACAAAATCATCATAAATCCAATCGTGTCTGAGATCTAATTTCACATTCGCGCGATCCAAAATGTAGTGCATCTTGGCGTCAGGTTACACAACAAATAATTTCAAAGGCAATTTGTTTGCCGTCATGGATGTCGAGGCTTTTCCTAAATCATATTATAATGTATTTCCGTCTTTCTAGATTTGTTGCTACCGGTTATCTTCGGGCTTTTGTAGACTAGACTTTTTAACGGTTGATAGTTTGATCAATTGAGAATCAGTCAGCGCCACTCCAAGATCTTGAAGAGGCTGATTCGATGAGCAACCAGAGAGTCTATTACCACGTCTTGAAATTAAATGATTATGGTTGTGGAAGCGTGACAGCGCAATACAGTGTAGAGTGTCATCACTGATGGCCATCCACTGTAATATTTAAAGACGTGGGGGTAGGCTCCTTGGCTGGTACTTGGGTTAGTCAGATTTGACATGATAACCATGGATCAGACAATCAGAAGAAGTGCGATCGGAATGGGCCTTTAGCGCACTTAACTAATAGACTATCTTGTTGGTAGTGGGTGCATACCGGACAATCAAACAACTGAAAGTTAGAGATAATTCTCTAATCGCTTTGCTCACTTAAAGCTGATAAAACTATTAGCATATGTTCTGTGGTAGTTCTTTGGTTTGACTCATAAGTTTAGTTTCTAGGTCTGTGTTTTCCGTGAATAATATGAATCAGATTATATGCAAAAGCGCAACCTACATTGTCACGGTGTCGTTTGCAAGGTTGAATTCGTTTCTTGGTTTTCCTGAGTATTTAATTTCCGTGTCATGAAGATACTTGTTGCTAACAACTCTATACTTTTAAGGGCAATGTTACGAGATCTATAGTGTGACCTCCTGTTTAACTTTTCCTATTTATAAATTGTGAAATAAAAACAATGTTCCATTTAAAAACATTTATTCTCCGTTCAAGTTTTTGAAACAAAGGGAATTAGAGAGAAATAGAATTTAAAAATGCAAGCTTAAATTTTGTATACAGAAACGTGTTGTTATGAGACCTCTGCATTTTAAAAGTGGAACGTTTTATACGGTAGCGGAATCTATTTACACACATCTGCCAAAAACTGGAAACTTACGTAATAACCACATTGTTTTAAAAATCTCACGCGCTATGCATAATGGCATAATGTAATTTACTTAGACAACAGATTTGGGTTAGTATCATCTTCAGATGAGTTACGGTAGCAAAATAAACATTTCTGGCCTTTGTTTTGTTTTTATCACGTTATTGAGGGTTATTTTTTATTCTCCTAAAACGGTCTTCTTTACGACCGCTATGCTCCAATTCAAGGTCCATTCATTATGATACTAAACACATTCTACAGTTTGACTCATATCTAAACTCTACAAAAAATCTTTGGCTAACATTCTAATCATATTGTTATCAGTAAAATCTTTCCCGTAACCTGCTAACTTTGGGAACTAGCCTAAAAACTTTAACAAACCGCAGACGACAAAAGAGATTATCCAACGTTTGTTTTGCAACTCCACAACTATGCAGCCATAATTTAATCTGCCACAAAAAGGTGCAATTAGCGAAGATGTAACTCGACAGAAAATTTTTAAAACCTTTTTTGTAAAAACTCTTTGTTGCACTGAAGACTGGCAGCTAATGGTTTTTTCGTTTATTCAAATAGTTGTTGGCCATTATCTTAAACGGTTCTGGTTTAAGCTTGGAACTATTGTTAGTAATTACTTTGAGATTAATTATTGTTATTACCGTCAGTGCAGCTGACTGAGTTAGGTTAAAAGATTTATAATAAATGTTAGGCAATAGGGGTTATGTATCTTCTATTCTATCTACTAATACTCTACTCTGACAGACTGAGTTGTAGCATTGCTGTAGCTCAAGCTCATCCGTAAATTATAGGATTTTTTTTTCGGGTGGGAATCCTCAAATTCCTCTTACC